>NW_013530472.1:2603587-2800623 GCF_000836235.2 Papilio xuthus
ATCGTGTCACTGATTTAACTAATAAAAAGTAATTATGCGAAGGACCCTAGAGTTATTGTGGGACGAAGAGTCGAGGAACGATATGAAAGGTGGTAAGGAAATGGTAAAGGCTGTATTAAAATATCGGCGTATGATGCAATCTGAATCGGAAGCTATACAACAAGTTCCTATCAGAGACCCTCGGACTGAGGAGGAGAAAAAAATTGACGAAAAATTGCAAGAAATCGCTCACAGGTTTGTCTATTGTCTATTCATCAAGGCATTAAATCCATTGACAGATAATGGTCCTTAATCGGGCACTATTTACCAAAGGTCTATCTTGTGAGGACCTAGTATCCTTAAAAATTGTAAACGCACGAATGCATACTATAAATTGGGTCGTAGCCGATGTTGTCCTAGTTGTTTTATTGATAAAGAAGCTATGATCGCTTGAAATATCCCCCAGATTTCTTTTATAAGGCGGCAAACGTGCAAGTAGCTACCTGAATTTTCCGTAGTAGCGTGAGTTCAACAATCAATGCTTTTATAATTTTAAATATTGTCCGCTAATGTGCAATGACTGGTGGCATATATCTCTTATTTATTGCTAATTAAAAACACTAAGAAAACGTACTAAAGGGAAAACATAAAACATACTTTGTGTAGGATCTACTTAGACTTGAAGAATGAACTCTCTGACAACATACATAGCAGTGCTCGTCCAACAATAACAACTGAAAGTCAGAAACCTCCTCAACCACCGATATTTGCTAAGACGGGAGAAGGTAAGTTATATAATACACTGACCACGAGTCGTGAGTATCCATTGCCGACGTACTAGTACAAAAACATTTTACCATCCCACTCATTCGCTTTGAGAAAACTGTGATAATAAAATTAGTAGATACTCATACATTAAGTACGCCTAGTTTAATAAACAGAATAATATGTCTACACTCTGACAAAGAGAAGTTATAAGAAATTTTTATTTTATTCTTAGATAAACAAAGACAAGCTCTAAAAACATTCCATTCAATCATAAAGATTTTATGAAGAGCTTATAACAAGTTCATAGTTGTTTTTAAAGTAGGGCTTTAATAAGTTTTTCTTAATATATAAGTTGTGGTGAGTTTCGCGTGATTGTTTGTGAAATTTTCTTTGATTTTTTTTTAATTTGCGAGTATAAGTAAGTCAGCTTTTTAAATTGTAGTGGCATGTGAAGAATTAAAAAGAGCTTGGCAAGACAAGCAAGATGAATACGTCAGGGTGGTGGAAGAGATATCAAGACCTAGTGAAAACTTGCAGCGGTACTGGCGCAGGAGGAGAGAGGAAGCTAAAGAGGAGGAGTTTTTCAAGTATGGTTTTTTTTTCATAGTTTTAACCTTCAAGGTATAACCAATAGGCGCAGTTTTGCCACACATTGGAAGTATTTCCCTGTGACAATAACCTACAGATTATAGGGTAAGGGTTAAACGCAATGTGTGGGAGTTACAATAGGGATAGCTTTATTGATCGAATGTCATTAATTCCAACTGACTAAGATGGGTTAGGTTCGGTGATTTGTATAAGCGTACCTTAATATAATATTTAGGTTTACTATTAAACTGCGAACCAAGACATGTATAGATATTGTAGAAAAATACGCGACATAAATAAAGCAGCGTAAGGCCCAATAATCGGCTTTGTTTTTCGCGCCAACAATTTCACAGTTCTCGAGTCGATGAATAAAGTAAGACTATAAAACATAATCAATTTTTAAGTTAGACATTTTGGTTCCATTTTTCAAAATAGTTGTTGGATAGTTGTCTACTTCAGGCCACGTGTAACTATTCTTGTTTTGTGTAATTTATAGTGATAGTAGGACGCCAGAATAAGCCAAATCGCCTCCGCATAGTTATAGAGCTCAATAGTTTTCTGTCGTCTTTATTGTTATTGTACCTTACAACTTATTGTTTGTTTAGGCAACTGTTACGCGAGGAATCTATCCCTCCTTACTTCCGCAACATGCTAGGAGGTGCGGCATGGTGGGAAGTGAACAACATGGCCGGTGAGGCGGTCACCAGGGCTGGACGTAGTCGATGTGAGTGCCAGCGACCAACATCGCAAAATAAGAATAATACAAATATCTCTTAACATTCACGCAATAAAGTTTATCCATAAACAAACTAGATAGTATTATTTACGGCGATCCTTTGATAAGACTCAATGATTTAAGCGATAAATGAGTCAATAACAAATATATAAATACTGGTGACTGCAAGAAACATCGAAGACGACAAAGTATTTAATATCGGTATTTATATCTACTAATAATATTCCTTACGAAGGAATCACAAAGTAAATTTGAACAAACAGTGACTATCATTGTGAGCAAATGAAAAACCTTGTTTGTAACAGTGTTCATTTGATTGATAAGATATTACAGTATGTTTCGACTGTAGTGCCACATGTATAAATACATATTGTTGTCTCTGTTTGTCAAAGAGAATGAAAGAGATGACAATAGGTATCGATACAAGCGTCACGTCAGTGAAGTTGTAGGATAACAATATTATACATTATCGGGTCAAAAGGTTCGTTTCAATAGGTCTCAGAGTACTTATCTCTGTAAACTATAAATGTGAATCCAGGAAATAGATTATTGCTAATCGACTTTATGACAATTTAAATTAATTTCTAGATTTATTTTATTATACAAATTTCATTTAATGTTCTCCGTTTCTTTCACAACCATATTCATCTTACGCATCCACGCTTCGAATGTAACAGCTCAAATTTTATTCTTATTGGTACAACGGGCAATGATGGTAATATGTAAATATTATTTACGGTTGGCAAATAACATCTTTTTATAAATCAGGGAGTCTTGTTTGTCGTAATGAGTATGTCAAACATTGCTGCCGTAATTACTGTGATTCAGAGGGGGTGCGTTAATCCCCATACCTTGGTATAAAAAAGTCTTTTTAAATTGTATTTCCAGGTATTCCCTTTAGTTTAAAATCATTAAAGCCTTTTAGGAAATGGTCAGTAGTAGTAATTTCAGCTTCGTCATTTTGAAAAATGGTTTAAAATATAAATCAACATCAATATCGTTTTCTATTATTTTAATGCTTATATCAATTGGGGTGTAGGACTACAGATGCATAGTTCGTATCTACCTTTGAGGATTATCTGAATGCTGTATCAAAGCAAAGCTGATTTCGTTGCTCGTATAGGTACGACGTATTATAAGTATATGTAAATGTTAATTTGGCTAAAGTTACATTGGACGATGCTTTTCAGATGCGGAAAAGGACAGCAATTCCGGGATTTGTGCAGCTAGAACGGACTGCCCTATTTCAAAAGGCAAACATTCAGTTTCAGAGGGAGTGCTGCTGGAACACGGATAGGGCTCGGCTGGTCTAGGTTAACGGCCCCGGCTCCATCCGCCGGCGTCTAATAGCCTGCTGCCGATTGGTGTCTCTATACAAAGCGGTGTGGCCTCGCACACCAATTTGTGTTTGAAACGAATGACAGAACTGACTGGCGAATTCCTCTCTCGTTTTCCCCACCGCGATGCGGCCGCGTCGCCGCCTCCGCGATTGGTCCCCTACCCGACCAATGTGCGCTGCGTCGGATCTCGGCTCTCGCCCTACGCACGAAAGGGATCGCGTCACGATGCATCGCCTCCAGTCCGTCCCTGGCCCTTGCTAAGGATTGTGTTGTGGGTGTGATTTGCTTGTGTGGCCGGTTGTTTGTCAACAAAAAGCTATTGTTATTTGTGTGTGCATATTCATAATTATCGGATTCGACCGACGAGGTGTGACTGGAAGTCGAAATCTTCACGTAAGTGAATTGTTGCTAATGATACTGACATTACCCCGAGTGATAACAGATGGCGCTACTTCCATATAAGTAAAATCGTGTCATTGAACCGAGCTGGCGCGGCGCGGCGTGCCTGCGCAGCGGGGCGCGACAGTCTTTATCGGTCCATGGTCTTGTTTATTTGCACACAAATTGGCGGTTACGTGCTCAAGTGGCGTCTGATCGCTGCGACGATTGACGCCCGATTGCAGAGTCACGGTGTCGTCTCAACGAAAGTATTGGCCTTGTAAGTTGATACTACATCCGCGCGGGCATGCTATGAATGCAGGCGGCGCTTACGTAAGCCGAGCTATCACATCTCTCGCCTTGACTGAAAGTGAGCCTGGAGAACTGTTTACTAAAACAGTATCAGTAGCGGAGTGAAATACAGTTGACCTAACTATCACTGGGTTAAACTATTTCTGTGCCTAGGTACTCATACAGTTTGCCGATAAATCCGCCTTCGATGCTACACTTCGCTGAAATAATTGAATAATGAAGCAAAGTAATAAGGTACCTACTTTGTAACTATTGAGTTCTATTCAATATCTCTATTTAAATGTTCTGTTAGAATTTTATGTGTATCTAATAAAGCCATTATTTATTTATAAAATATTTATTTTGAAATTTTATGTTTGATTTTTATTTTCACTTTCTATCAAAAGAATCAGGTGTTTTCAAAATCTTATACGAATTGTATTGGTCAAAACAATGAAGATTAAGGTATAACATACAGACTGCTGAAGAATTTATTTAAGAAGATACTATACTTAACGATTAATAAAAACCAAAAAAAAATGATCCCCATAGTATGGAGTAAACAATTGTTTACATATCTAAAGTGTCCAATTATATCAAATTATACACAATTATACATCACTTGAGTTGGCACGTCTGGCACAAGAGTATTTATGTTCCCAATGTGCCAAATCAAATACCTAGTATTTTACCACAAATGATATACCAATATAAACGAAAACAATATCTTAACCTCGATATATGAATAAATGGAATTATACAAAGTAAATTGAAGCAAACATTGTATTGTATATTTAGTAACTGTCAAAACAATTGGCTTAGCTGAATTAGATCACAAAATGTCATGAAATTATTTGTACCAAATAGGTACTAAATAATACACAAGATTTAAAAGTAAAGACAAACAAGTTTTGCAAAATATATTTACACTTTCATTTTCTATAATCTTATTCAACGCGTGGGCGTCCATTGTCGAAGCAACTGTACAAAATCATTTTGTTGTTTCTGTTTTTTTCAAAGAGAACGAAAGGGACAACAATGTGTTTTTTTTTCTATTCGGCAGTGCAATCCACTGTGTGAATTATAAGCCAGCAACAAAGGAGTAATTTGGAATGGCGGGAAATCGACATACAGAATATCATACCAATAGTATTTTTTTAAGTATTCCACTATAATAAGCTAAATTTGATATAATAATAGCAATCTCAGGACTGTTATAAGTAGTCATTAACACGCCTATTTGTGTCGTGACATTTCTTTACTTTATTGATAAACTTTCATCAACGACAGTCGCAAACTTGCCGTGAGTTTCCACTGCTGAAATATCTTTACGAAAACAAAAAATGTTTTCATACGGATGTTGAAGTGGAAATCTAACGTAATACTTAAAGCACACGCGTCAACATAGATGCACTTTAATCAATTTAAAAGCACGTCATGTCTGCTCGTTACTATACAATGTACTCACACATATGCACAATACACACACACGAAGGAAAAATCTATTTACATCTGTACACACATTGTTAGACCTTCTACAAATGTTGGAATGAATTTGAATGCTTCAATTCAAGTAAGTGCATCTAAAAATTCCTACCGTGAAATCCCTCTGCCGTAACATTTAATTAAAACATATTCTTGGTGAAAACGCACCTTAAAGATATAAATAAAACATAAATTGTATTAAATTATTACGCATCAAATTGTAGTAATTGTTTCTTTTGTGAGACTTTATAATAAATTCAGTAGAAACGGCTTAACTCACATGTAACTATATAGTCTGGTGACAGCACCGACTAATTTTGTACCCATCGGGGTCCATCTTCAAGACGAATGTTTATTTTGGGTTTTTCGCGGTCGCGTCGCGTTTCGCACTGAGGGCTAGTGCGCGGTGCGCCCGGTTCGAGAGGGCGGGGAGCGCAGGGAGCGCAGTGGCCGTTGTGTGCAACGGCGACGTCGATGTCGACGAGTTCAAAATTGATGAGTCACTCAGGGGCTAAAAAGGTCCTGACGATGTCCGACACGTAATCATCACCATCATCGTTGCTTTTCTGCTTCGATCCTAGCAACACGGGTCGGAGACAGATACCAAACCTTATCTCTTTTAAAGTCTAGTCACTTAGGTGACACAAAATTCTTCCCGCGAGGCAAGAACTTTCACTCGATCAAACTAAATGAGATGTGTCGGAGGTAAGAGCGTGATCTGCGACATCTGATATGCTGATGGCCATTTTGCGCAAGCATCGAACGTGCTCTGAGAGCCCCGTATTTATGTTTTCTTGTTTTTGTCGCATCCTAGCCGTTCCTGATTATTTATTTACAAATTGTATGTTTTACAATTTGGTACATAACTTATTATATCTTCTAATTAGAAGTTCTTAGTTTTATCTCCTAGTGATTTTCAATTGTATACGATGTAATCAGTACGAACATGAAGTTCGTTTATTTACGGCCTAAGTCCATATTTTGTCAGTAACAATAAATCTCAAGAAAAATCTCTAAAAAATTTAAAAATAACAACTTATTTTTCCTTCAACGGCTATTTTTGTTGTTTACTTACTTTTTTTGCCGGGTCCATCGCTATATTTGTGCCATGACGGGGATATCTTACTGTATTCGATGCCCTTTTACAAAAGGACAGCTATAAATAATTCGGGGGAGCGAAAACGTAGGGTTCTCGTGCTATTTTACAGTTTACTAATTATATATAGATCTTTTTCATTATATTAAATGATAAAAATATCATGTTACTTAATTATTTATGCACAAGTTGCACAAAGTAATACTTCGTTCATTGAAGGCGAACGGCTTCCAAAACTTGGTTTCAACTCTCAACATATTCAAGTATATTTAACAGATTATGTAGATACTCGTATTTCTCTATAGTTACAAGCCAGTATTATTTTTGTAGTGTTTTATCACATGCATGTTAGTGTTTGCCTGTCTGCCTGCCTTTGGGTTTCCACTGTAGTGAAACTTGTATCGTTACAAATTGTTGTTACTGTCTGTTATTTTAAGAACTTCGGTGGCTCAGGGGTTAAGCACTTGACTTGCAATATGCTTGTCCGGGGTTTGAATCCCGGCATATGTTAATTTATTTTTGATTTACGGTGAAGGAAAACATCGTGATTCAACCTGCACATATCTGAGAGGAAATTCAAAGATATGTATGTATGTAGTCAACCAACGTGCACTTGGCCAGTACTTAACTAAGACCTAGACAACTCTCATATAGGGTAGGCTCCGAGGCTCTCAGTGAGGACGTATGAACTGATGATGATGATGTTTTTTCGTAAGGAATGTGAGGTAAAAAAAATGTCTTAATTCAAGTGTCACATTCAAAAGTCACAACTATGATTCTAAATGTAATATGGGTTAATTATATTGCAATGGAATCAATGTAATAAAAATAATAAAAAACTTTGTAATGTATTCACCTCTATCAGACTAGCCACGACATATCGGCGCCTCAACACTTCCAGCCGATTTGTTTCTGTAACAAACGTTCTTTGACGTGGTCGCCTGACTTACCCCTAAATATGATAAAATATGCAAGACCTTTAATTATGAGATAGTCTATATGGCGCCTAGATGGATTTTAATATAATGAAGGTAGATAAAATCTTTCTTTCTCAAACTAATATGAAAGAGTAACGATTGCTGTTTTTATATTCGCTAAAATCTTATCAGAGTACATAGTTTCTATTCATGTTCCATTTTACTTGTGCTTATAAACAACCGAAAAGCAATTCTAGAGATAATAGATTGTTAACCCTTATTGTGGCAAGATCTCTTTTCTGAAGTAAAGCTAAAAATACACAAAAGCAAAAATAAGTTTAATAAAACTAAGTTAAAAATTATTTTATCATCATCAGCTCACTATACGTCCCCACCGAGGGGTTCGGAGCCTACCCTAAGTTAAGGGTGATTAGGCCATAGTCAACCACGCTGGCCAAGTGCGGGTTGGTTGACTTCACACATATCTTTGAATTACTTTTAGATATGTTCAGGTTGCATCAAGATGTTTTCCTTCGCCGTAAGAACGTCGAATAAATGTACATATGTAAATCGGAAATCGAAAAACACATTGGTACATGGCGGGACTCGAACCCAGGACCTGCGGATTGCAAGTCAAGTGCTTGACCCCTGAGCCACCGACGCTCTTATTAATTAAATTAAAAATTATTTTATAATGTTCGTATATTTTTATTGAGTTGTATGTATGGTACTATACAAAATGAACATAAGGGTTAAAGTAGGCAAGGTTTCTCATTGGAACGTTATAAATTGCTCAAAAATATTTTATTGTATGACTACATTATTGACAACATAACGAAAAACAATCGAAAGTTCTAGACTTATACGTCAAATTCAATACAATTGATATTCTACATTTATCACGTTCTCTGAAGACAAGATATAAGAATATATTTTGATAGAGAAATGAGTGTTTTCTAGTCAATCACTAGTTGTGTTAGATACATATGTTATAGTAGAATTCCATAGTTGGAAACAACAGTCCGTGTTTTGTCAAAGAGAATGGGATGACAATAAGTAATAAATAACAAGTCTCATGACAGTGGAAATCTACGGTTAGGATTGATATGCTGCTGTTTATTCGGTGTCAATAAAACATGAGTCATGACGATATCAAACAGTTCGCAGGGCTATCGACGGCCATTTCCTTCCCTGTTTCGTTTGCTCGCAAGTGGAGCAGTCTTGATAGCGGCCCATCGACTCGTTACAATTTACTTCATCTTAAATATCACATTAGGGAATTACTTTATTGATGTTTTATTGCCTTTTATGGCCATTTTCACCAGCCATCTCTTAAATTTAGGAGTCCCTTAAACAGCGTTTAGGGGGCCACTAGTCAGAAAATAACGTTTCGGTGTTAACTAATTTCATAAAAGGGATTTAGGCAAGATTTAGAACAAAAGAGACCCTTTAACAAAGTCTCTATGGAAAACAGACAGCTATCGAAGAATAGTTCAGGGGCTGGTAGGTTGATACTGGCACGTATTTTTTTAGTAAAAATTTACTAAGCGCTGTTTTCTAAGACCAAAACCTCTGTATAAAACATATCGTCATCCCTGTCATTATCTTTGACAAAACAGAGAAACAGTATGTTTTAATCGGATATTTTGGTCTGAGAAACCCACGGTTAGCTTTATGTTCTGTTTTATCGAAAGTTCCAAATCGTATGAAATAATATAAAAAAATTTAATGTTATATTTTTTTTTAATCTGCTTTTTAGTCTACATAAACAATCTTTTTTAAAATTCTGGACTGTTGTTGACAATTCTTTTAAAAACAAAAATATGTACCAACGATCGCGACTCCGTTCTCACGGTGTTAAAAAAGATAATTAGTAGAATATATGTTCTTCCAGACTATGTTCTATATTTAAGCCAAATTTCATCGAGATACATTCTGGAGATACCTTCGAACAATCATCCATCTGAACATTCGTATTAACTAGCTGTCACCCGCGCTCCGTCCGCGTGGATATATAAAAAAAACTTAATATTAAAATTAGTGAGTTAAATAAAAAGCAGCTCTTCAAGGCATAAATTCGAAAAAAATGAATAAATAGTATCCTATATCCGTCTCCTGGCTCTAAGATACCCCCTCACCAATTTTCAGGCATATCGGTAAAGCCGTTCTTGAGTTATAAATAGTGTAACCAACACGACTTTCTTATATATATATAGATAAGAAGTAATGTTTCCCCGAAAGAATTTCACAGTAAACTTGAGCTTTTTCTTACTGTAATTAAAATAAAACAAAATATTTACTGTTTTGCTAAAGAGTCGGTAATCCGCGCTACTTTATAAACAATCGCCCAATTAATGATTAATTGTGTTTACGTCTAAAAAATGTTTTATTCTTTCAAATGTAACTGTTGTATTTAGGGTCGTTTTGTGGTTATTTAATCAGGCCCTTATTGTAGATTGTGGTAATTAGTGACTTATTTAAGTACTAAATAAACTAATATAAGACTTTGTCGTCAATGTTACTACTTAGGCATCAAACACATGAGCAGCACTTTGCTGTCGATAGAGTCAACTTCATGTGTCGACAGAGTCAACTACAACTCGAATTTACATAGGTTTAATTTTTTAATTGATACTGTTGTTTCGGGTTAGAAACGATAAGTTTTATCGGCAACAAACAATTTCATTCCAGAACTTAACGAACCGGTGACAAAAATAAAGTGAAGTTATTTCAACTCTACGCATCTTGTATGAATGTTTCCATTGGCCGTACCTTTGAGCAAATTCTTATATTTTTTACTATTAATTTATTTTTTTGGTAAAGATGAGTACTCACTCGGTATTATTGAAAGAGTTAATCCATTTCCAGTATTCTTTGCATCAATGATTTCACATGACTCTCTGATGCAAATACATACCCATTGCTTTAAAATCAATGTGTACGTTAGGTTGGTTCAGGTATCCATCAATAAACCGCACTAAAAGCCAGTAAATACTTACCTTTATTAGTTAGGTATGTGCAAAATGCGTTCGTTTTGAACTGACAAATGTGATGAGCAGTGGATATTCCAAACAGGCGTGCGAGTGCGACGTTGCCATGCCTCACAACGGGCCGCGGGCCCAGCCACGCTAGCCACAGACGTTGCCACACTGGCGACGCGCCCGAGAAATGTTTGAGTTGCAAGAGTGGCTAGATCGGAAAGTTTTGGTATAGCGATGTCCCTTTTTTACCTGCCCTCTATTGTTATACCTCGAATACTTTCGGGGTGCACGCACGATTTTAGATATCGTTTTGAATGCGTTAGATTTTGAAGCTAAAAAAGTCGAGATGGCTATCGGCGTCCCGTTACCAAATCCTCTTTGGGATATAAAAAAGGGTACAATTTTTTGTAAAAAAAGACTCAAACTAACTACATAACCCTACAACATAATACTAATTAAAAATAGTATTATGTAAACGAACAGCGAAATCTTTTCATATTAATTTTCGCAACTTTGTGATGAAACTCATTGTTATAAAACCCATGAAGTTTTGTGAACGTTTTAAGGTCCTTTCTTGATCGACATCCTTTCTTTGTTTATGATCAAGTTAGGTTAGAAACTTTATTTCAGTTTATTCTAGACTAAACGCTTTCATCCAATACACCAGAAGAGAAATTGGATGAATATAATCACAGCCAAAAATCAATAGTCTGACTATTTTGTACCTACGCATCGAGCCCTGATTTGTAATTAGTTCCCCCTAGCACCCTCTAATTGGAATGCTAAACACGTATTGCCTAAACAAGGCCCGTATCCCTACTCGTCGTACCAAATGAAGTCAACACAATGGAGATGACGAGAGAGACAGACTTATCTACGCCACATACGATATTAACCAACTCAAAATCTCGCAAAATGAATAATGTTGGCTAGATTACTTTTCGTGTAGTTATATTGTTTAAGATTTTAAGCTAACTGCCTTCTGTTCTCAGCCATTTAAAGTAAGACCCATCAAAAACACATTTCCTATAAGTTCTAAGGGATTTTTTTGAAAGGTGAGAGAACCTCTCTATTGTCTGAGAAAATTGGAGATGTAATTGTTGGTACTAAGATTTTTTAAAATAAGAAGTCGTTTTTATTTTTTACGCCGCCATTTCTCATAAAAATTAATTGAAAAGTATAACCAATAAGATTGAAGGCTCTAATAAGAAACAAAAATCAATTTGGACTAGATCACAGATTTTAAGACCTACTAAAAAGTAACTCGTAACCAGTGATTCCCTCTCATAGGCACCATACCATTATTACAGAGGGCTTTCATTTGCAAAATATTATCGAAGTTTTTAGAGAGACTGTAAGATGCGACAATATGTTTTGTAAGAGAAATGTTTCGAAAATAGAAGCCGTAATGGAAGCGTAGGTTCGATTTTTTTACTTCGCATCTTACAATATTATAAATGCGGATGTTTAAATCGATGTTTGTTGAAAGGTGTCTCCGGAGAGGCTTACCTGATCTTGATGATAGCACACATCTATAGAATATAGTCTGGAAGAACACATCGGTTACTAATTAAGATTTTTTTTAATTCCGCTCAGACGGAGTCGTGGGCGACAGCTATTATACGATAAATGTAGACCGCAACTTGTTATTTCCATGGTTAGGAACGTAAGGTTTAAACCAAGCTAATTAGCTTTGGAAGTTTGAAACAGTTCTAACAAGTTAATAACTTAGTAGTGCTGATGTAGAACTTTGTCTTTGCTGTATTACGTTGTTATGTGGTGCTAATATTCCATTTGAAGAGTTTCATGTATAGCTATTATACAATTTCAGTTTTGAATACCGCAATTTAGTGTAAATCAAAACAACTGTATTCAAATAAATCTATATATATAAAAGAAAGGCTTTACTGATATGGTTGAAAATTGGTGAGGAGGTAGCTTAAAGCCAGTAGACGGACATAGGATACTATTTATTTTTTTCGTTTTTGAAAAGCTGCTTTTTATTTAACTTATCTATACATTAAGTTTTTTTATATATCCACACGGATGGAGTCGCGGGCGACAGCTAGTATTTAAAAAATTCTTCTTCAATTTTGTTATGAGAAAAACTTTTATTCAATCGCTACGTAAAGTCAAACAAACTTGCGAAGTTCTGGTCTGGTGACCTTAAAAACTTACAAAGCTTATTAGGTATTGGGATGAGGGTTACATAAGCTTTTGCTTGCGTCATTAAAAAAGGAATATTCTTAATTTTTTTACATACTAATTTTATTTTATTAATGAATTAAAAAATAATTCAAATGACAAATTGTGATTTTTCTCATTTTTTATTTTATTTATTCATAATTCAAAACTAACAGTAAGCAGTATTCGTAGCAGTCGATTAACGAATAGCTACCCACTATCAACGGAAATAAATGCGTTAATAACGTGTGTTCTCACTACCAAAACAACTGACGAAACATATTGCTATTTCGGATTTTTCAAGGTACTGAGAGAGAAAAATCTGTACAATTGTTTTGGCAGTGAAAACTCGTGGTATCATCATCATCAGCTCACTATACGTTCCCACCGAGAGGCTCAGAGCCTACAATAAGTTAAGGGTGATTAGGCCATAGTCAACCACGCTGGCCCAGTGCGGGTTACTTGATTTCACACATATCTTTGAATTTCTTCTCAGATATGTGCAGGTTGCTTCACGATGTTTTCCTTAAACGTAAGAACGTCGGATAAATTTACATATGTAAATCGGAAATCGAAAAAAACATTGGTACATGGCGCGATTCGAACCCAGGACCTGCAGATTGCAAGTCAAGTGCTTAACCCCTGAGCCACCGACGCTCTTATCTCTCATCTCGTGGTATACATCACTTTATTCCTTAGTAATAGCAATCAGTACTTCAAGAGTCTTTGTCAACTTTTTTTATAAACTCCAAAACGCGACTTAGTTGGAATGTACTAAATTAAAACTTTTTGTATCAAGTTTACGAGTTTCTTATTCCTTAAACTTTGCGAATTTACGATTAAAAAGCTTCCGAGTTGTTGTAGACATATCAACTATTGTACTTAATAGTGTTACTCATATCTCAACGGTATCCATTTTAAAAGTAAAATATGCTTGAATCTGACCAAAACATACGAATTTAATGTGTGAAATTATTTCAATTTTATTGGCCTTCCAATTGTTTGTTGATTGATTTAGATTGTTTAAGAGTATTGTAAGTGTTGACGAAGGAAATATTCTGAAGTACCAGTTGACTTGTCTGAACCGGTTATTGATTGTGGGCAATATTTGCTGTTTGCCACTGTTTGCCTTGAAGAGGCATCAAGGTGGGTTTGAGTCGAACAAAGACCTCAAGAGTTCGATACCTTTTATTTGTCGCAACTTGTTATTATTGAAATAAAATATACAAGATAGAAAAGGTAAAAGGTATACTGGTAGTACAAATTACACTGCCTTAAAACGTTCTTGGCTTCGTCCTTTTAATGATATTGAACAGGACGACTGATCTTTTTTTACAAGTGTTTGGACGAGTTCATATCTGATTTCACTCCCTTCTTACGCGCAATTAATCAATACTTTCTTCGCCTTTACTCTACCTTTGTACCCCTTTTTAATTATTCGTACGTACGCAGCCTTTTGTTTATTGATTGTCGACCCGCAGGACCCTGTAACTATTTTTTGGCGGAAATATAAATAATTTATTTCTTCTTATAACTATTGAAAACTTGATATTTAACTTGATTTTTACAGTGACATCACCTTGCCTGGAGAGTTCATTTTTAAACAAAGAAATCATGGTGTCACGTACTAAAAAATCAACAATGTGGCAAATATCGTTTCTTGATATCTGTATGACAAATTAATAACTGTTGCTCGTAACTTAAAACAAACTTGGATGGAACTTTCAATGTTAACGACGGTCTTCTTACGTTTGGATCGTCGATCCAATGATGTGATATTTGTGATCGCAGTGTCGAGGGTGCGTCGTGATCCGGGAACCGTGTGTACCGGGCGGGGGTTGCGGTGCGGAGAGGGTGACCACCCTTCGATCGATCCCGACCGCTCCCTAACGCCCTACCTATACAACTATGACGACGTAGAGACGGGATCGTATTTGTAATTATTACATTTGCAACTGCATCCCTGTTGGAAATACAATTTTTATAACATACGATTTATAACGTAATAGCGCTTGCCCTAAACTTTAAAAATGCCTAAAATAGCCTAAAATATTTCCGCGTATATTAGCTTCCAATGAAAGTCCCGTCAAAAACAAACCGTTTCGGAGATTACCAGTTACAAACGCGGACTTACAGATAGACAGGAAAAAAATTAAAAAGTTTGCTCATTGTTATCGGCAACATTTTTGAAATATGATTTTTTTTCGATAATACATGCAGACACTCCATTTTTCTTTTATATAATAGCAAATAATTTCTATGAAGCTGGTTGGGAAAATTGTTACTTAAATAATTTATAGCCCGTAGTTTGTCTACCAGCAGTTTTCGTTTCGAGGATCAAAGGCAAAGTTATATTATGTTTACCTATTGCCGTCGTCCAACTGCAGTCAGCCTCCGTTAAATTCATTTCAACGCCGTCGAGCCTAACTAACTACGTTCCGTTACAACCACCGTCGACGTCCACAGCACAGTTGAGTGAATATCGATTTTACATTAAGCCACTAACCATCCATCTTGACGCCAAATAATTTAATTATTTAATGGCTGTGAAATATTATTTTTGTTAGTACATACTTAATATTTTTTCACGCTGAAACATTTTCTTTGAATTATATTATATTATCTTGAAATTTTTATCCAATAAGGCAATGCAAACTATCAAAAGGTTTTTTTAGATATTTCTTAGAAAATTTTCCATGGTATGTTTGCGCAACTACGACCTTTTCAATTTCGTGTTCATTGTTTGTGCCTAAATTAACTTTTTTTTTCTCTCCTTTATTTGTGACCTTCGTATTTGCCAATTGAAATTTTCCTTCAATTAATCTCAGTACATTTACGCGCAATACTACGTTAAACTTAGTTGACCCTTTTTTTTAAACTTTTCGAGCAATGTTTTGAGTGGATAATGGAAAGTTTAAGTTTGATTGGAATGTAAGTCGCGATTAACATTTTACCGAATAAACTTCGAAACTTTTACGACAAGCAGTTACATGGTTTCTGTTGGGGTAGGTCACATTTGTTTTAAAAACGTGAGTATTTCACTCCATTAAAGAATTGATCTTCGACAGTTTTTTCGCAATTACATTTTGTAGTTTGTATTTTTTTAATAATAACTTTAGTGAACTAAGAATTAATTTAATTTAATTTTCATATTTTGTTGTACGAGATGTTTATTTAATTTCTACATATTGATGTCTATTTTGATTCGAAGGAAGTGATTTCAGACATGACAGCTAATAGCACTACGCATTACGCAAGAAATAAGTAAATCATTTCTTGTTAGAATATTTGTGTTTATAATTATGTTACTTTTTAAAACAAGTTTACAAATAATGAGTTACCTAGGTAGGTTTTGAGATAGAAACAGTTTTTTTTTTATAATTGAACATCGATGTTTCACTAAATATGCCACCGACCGATTTTAAACTTAGTTAATTTATAAGAATAGAAACTTACATTAAAGTTACCGTCAAATTCCAAATTTGATTCCTTAAAGTCCGGCAACGAATGTGCAGTTCTTCTGGCCATGCGGTCGATGGGCGTCATTGATCACCTCGTTGTTTCCGCCGCTTGTTTTCCCCTTCTCTTATAAAAAAACCAAATGAAAGGGGTTACACTGTTATTTTATACAAGTAGATGTACAGTGGAAACTCATCGTTAAAATGATTTTGGATATTTGTCAATTTGCGAAATTATTGAAAAGCGCACTTGGCTGTTGTAGTTCTGGTTCGGTTATCACGTGGTCCCTGGTATCCTTAGCGCGATAAGAAACTGACCAAGTTCATAAGTGGAAGGTGACATAAATGTCTTTTTAATCCAACGTCTGCAGAACAGTGGTGTTACCAGTATTGTATTACTAACATCGCTTGTGTCATGCATGTGCTGTAGTTGAGCTTTAGTTACAGACTTGTACGAATGTTTTCTTTTAAATTTTAAGTTGTGCAACAAAGAAACTAGCTAATTACAATCAGGTTAGAAATTAATGTGTATTTTTTAATGTAAGTTTTAATTTATAGTATCGAAATTTTCTTCTGGTTTAATCATGATAAGTTACTATTATACGATAAGTTCACAACCCTAGAACGCGTCGTTAGATCCAATTTCATATCACATTTAATTTGGAGTCAAGTGTATTATTTCCACAGTCAAGAATGCTATCCAAAAGATCAGATTCACATAGTTAACAGCTATTTTTTTTATTATACAAAAATTTCACATAACAAATATAATATCGATTAGACAGCAGTACTAAAAACTCAAAGGGTTTAAGTGTACTTACTGGTCTACTGGCAAGTGAAAATTTAGTGTCTGGCGACCCCGTATATATGTAAATTTACTAGGTATTGCTTGTCAGTTTGAAACCCGAATGAAAATATTGTCAAAATCTGCAAAAGCATGGCTACTTATAAAAAAAGATAATGATGTGAATTTTATTTAAGTTAATTAATTTTCTTTTTTTTACAGGTAACTGACAAAATAGCACAATTGGCTTCCGAAATACACTGGATGGTTAATAAAAGGTATTTAATAATTTTTTTTATATTTTAAATAACATTTTTAACTGTTTATAATATAACGAATATTAATTGATGAATACATACAATGTTTGGAGATTTATATCGTATTCAAAGAAAATGTTTCTTATGTTATTCGTAGTAATGGTACATTAGGTAAATCTATTAAAAGTTTTGTATATTTTTGAACTTTGGTGTAGAGCATTCTTATAATATCGTATTCCTAAGTATACATATAAAGAATACCTTTTGTAGCGTATAGAGCAAGTCTATTGTTTTTGTATTAAAAATTGTAAAGCATCATTCGTTCATAAATGTTAAGGAAAAAACTTATCATGATTTTAAGGCCTGTCATAACTTAGTTATACTTAAAAAAATATTTTAAGTCTTCGTATATATTATGTAAATACATTGAATATTAGCTAAATAATTGCAGCCTTCAAAATTTCTAATTACTTTGAAAATGTTGCTAAGAATTAAATTATAGTTTACAATTTAAACTTTGTTTTAATATTATAATAAAATTGTCGTAAAACTGACTGACTGACTGATAGATAAAAAAGCGCCATCTATTGTTTGTGTTCTAAAACTTTTATTTAATTCACCAGATTCAATCTTAGGGACTAACTTACCTTAAAACGATTTTTAAAATATACACGATATAATATAATATTATAATAAGATACATGAAATATTAACACGAATATATATGTAGTTTTGTGTTCGGTTTTTAGAATTTAAAGTAATCTTTATGTCGCGGGTAACAACTAAATTAATATATTTTAAGTTTTAAATTTAAACAAATTAATTGCATCTGGTTGCAAACTATAAAATTATTATAATACTGAACTATACAAATATCGTAATCAATGCAACATGCATAATACATGCGTTGAGTAACAAAAATAATTCACTATTCAAAGTGTAAAATATTACTTTTAAATAAACAATGGGTCTGCGTTTAAATTAATAATAAGCATTCACCAATGATAAAGCAACCTACCTTCTTCCTTAAACGACTTGTTATTGTCGTTCGAGAAAAAAAAACCGACAATCGCCATCGCACCTGCAGTTTCACGATTGTTGAAGATGTGCGTAGACAGGTGGGCAATTCTTCGCCAATGCAAAAGAGGTTATAATTCTTCGAACATATAGACCAATAAAATAGTGGAACCAAACAGTAAGACCGTAAAACGTAAATAAATATTTTTTTATTGTTATCCGTCAACGCACTGAGACTGGTTTATAATTGGAAGGTTGTTTATTATAATTATTACTATGGCAAAACAGCTGTTGAGTTCATCGACCGATGGCCGGTACACCCACGCGGGTGTGCGAGAAAGACGGCGATTACATTAACACCGCGTGTGACAGTGACGGGAGATATACAATGGTGTACGGAAGAAATAGAAAAAAGCTTATAAGCTTTATACGGAATAATAATGAATTGTATCACCGTTGCACAAACAATGTTGTTCCCGGACTTTTCCATTACTATTTTTTTTTAACTTTGTACACTTGCACACCTCCACGAATCTTTTTACTATCAAAGTATTTAAAATATAATTATCTGTTTTTAATTGATGTAACAAAAATAGCTCTATGTCGAAGTAATTTCAACAATATTTAAAAAAATAATCTAATTGGAGCAGTTCTCAATTGAAATGAGGAAATTTAAGCATACTTTATCAGTTGAACGAAATTATAATAACAAAATGAAAATTAGCATAGACGTTCAGGCTGTGTATTATCCTTCAAAACATATTGTTACCTCAGATTTTTCAGAGAGATTGAAAGAGACAACAATATGTTATTGTATAAATCTTAGCGCATTTTAAACACAAAGATAATACAACCTCTGTGACTTTGGTTACAAGCAGTTTGTACATAAAGCACTCAACATCAGATAAAGCTAATTTTCATTCCAAGATAGACTCGTATTTGTGAATGTTATCTTAAAATAAACAATGACCTACCTCATATTTTCCACTGTGACTCTCCGTGCGCGATAAACTTGTGTTTTGATATGAATTATCTAACGGATCTCTAATAAGACTAGGGCTGGCAACTTATGCAACAATGTTAATCCAAAAAAAAAGGTCAATGACACTTGTTCTTGCCTATTTTGCACATGACAACGACACCCTTGATCTTTAGTGGACGATGAAAAAAAGTGTAGCAACAACATTCACTTGTTTTACTTTTACTTTGTACTCTATGACCCGAACATCGTTGTTGAACGAATTGTGCTTCAGATCGGAAAAGGAGACGGCTTGTGATTTTATGCCTATATCAGTCTATATTCCGCGCTTTGTGAACCTATGACAAAATGGACGCAGTTTGTACTCCCCGCTGCGCTTTGTTATCACTTTCGCTCCTACCATATTGAAATACGAAAACTAAGCCTGCCGCTTTTTACATGCATAGTGAGTCTATGTGAATTAGAACAGATAACCGTGTATTTCCATTGCATTGCATACGTAAATATATTGTTATCTCAGTTTTTTCAAAGTAAATGAGAGAGATGACGATATATTTTAACGTGTTTTTACTACTTTACTGTATTTAATGTATACTGTAAATGTTCATTAAATGGAGTGTGTTTTTACATTTAATTGAAAGATACTGCGATGAATCTAAGCCAGAAATTCTATTGAATCCCAGTAACCAGTACTAGTTGTAATAATATTTAGTTGTTTCTTATAATTTTTAAAAACAATTCATGACCAATACCTACATGCAAACAGCACTCGTCTCTCGTGATTTACAAATCAATACACCTGCGCAAACATGATTACAAGAGAATCCAATTCAATCAGCAATATTGTTTGTCGATTAATTTCTGTAAATTGTATTGGTCGACCTCGTACTAGCGGTCGTAGTGAAGCTTCGTATTGATACGCTAGATAGCAATAGAGTATGTTTCTACGAGTTTTCATTGTTGATACACTTGTTTAAATGCGTATTGTCATCTCTTTCATTCTCTTTGAAAATAATCAACAATTTATTTTTATATAAATGTTCGATGATTCGGCCCAAAACTATGGTACTGAGACTCGTTTTTAAAGCTAAGGTTTTTCACAAACAGCACAATTTTCTATAAATTTTCTCTAAAAAATCGATAAGTATTTTTGTAAAGTAGATTTAGCTATCCTTTTTTATAATATATTGTAGTTTAACTCGCTTTATAGTTTTATAATTAATATAAAATAACACAAAATCCGAAATATATGGTTTTTTCGTTCATCTTTTTATTTCATTTCGACGTTGCATCAAAATAATACAGACGACAAATTGGATTGAGTGGTAACTAGAAATGTACGGTACGATTTCACCTAACATTTATTGGATTGCATTGGATTGAGACGATAGCAATTAATTCAGGAGCACGGATCGCGTGAGTGCTATCAAATGTCCGAGAGGGTAACCGGATAAAAATTAAAAAAAGAAAAAATCTAACCCTATCCAGTATCCTCTCACCGGCCGTCAGTTCTGTGCACTGATCTGCAAATGTTATTAAAAAATTCTCCCATTTTCAATCCAATTAGTGTACAAACGAATGAAATAAAACCAATCTTTTATCCTACAATGTTTACGCACTCGAAAATATGAACAAATAACAACTACAGAGTGTTGAATATTAACAACTATATTGATATGTAAATATATAAAATGACAATGTATTAAAATTCATATTAAAATTCCAATCCGTGACTTTATTGTTGGATCGTGATATAATTATACTTTGTGTAGAAAATTAATTATGCTCATGCAAAAGACTAGGATAGCATGAGTGCGTAGGGATCATGGAAGCAAAGTTATTGATTTTACTGTTTCCATTGTCGAAACGGCCATAGACAAACATATTGCCATCTCAGTTTTTTCAATGAGAATGAGAGATGCGACTATCCGTTTTTGTTTGAATGTTTTGCAGTCGAAACTTACGATTACCGATCCCTGATCACTGACCGATTACGATTTTTTTTACATTTTTATCAGAGTTTTATAAAATAAAAACTTTCTAACATAATTTGACATGTCTTTTCGATGATCGGTTCGGGAAATGTTTTATTCAGCAGTATTACATGAAATAAAACAAATAGGGTATCTAATTTGATCCGGACGAAATTGCGGGCGATAATAATATAAAAAATTCCAAGCTTACGTATTAGTTTTAAAAATAATTACCACTTTCCTTTTATCCTTTTAATTACACGAGAAGTGAACAGTCTGGCTGTTTGATATTGTAGTCAATGCATTTGAGTAAAATATTTTAAGCAAGGGGACCGGCTCCCCTATGTAATACACAACTAATTGGCATCTCAAATACTAATATGAACAACTTAATACCTTTTAATTGCTTCATATCTCTTAGCATTTACACCACTCGTATTTAATTTGAAGTCGAGTATTCGGTTTCTTGTTGTTGCATGTTGCCTTAATGATTGCCGATTTTCGAAAGAAGATGGCGCTATATAAAGATTCGGTTACTATGTGTCTACTTGAATAGATTTACTTAAACCTGTCACAAAGTGCTGTAGAAATCAATGATAGAGACTCGACGATATCAACCAAATTGGTAAGATATTAAGAAAGGGGGACTAAGAAGATTAAGCGTACTGGTACTAGGTAACCGACGAGCATGTGTGTGGATATATGAAAGAGGATGAAGTACTCACTGTCTGCGTCTCGGGAGTTCCTTCTTTGATATATAATTTTACGTTACGTCTTTATTAGTTTGATAATAAAATAGCGTAGTAGTTGAAGAGTTTCTTAGAAATTATCTCGTTTATTGGTTCACTATTCTCACAATGTTTTATTTTAATTAAACTGGCCTGTTATTTATTTTATAGAAATACGTTATTCACAGAACAAGTGTTTAAGACGGTTTCCATTTAAATGGGTATATTTGAAAGGGAAAATGAGAGCTTAAGTTTTGTATTTCAAAGAAAACAAGTTAAATTAAAATCTTGAATGAAAATTACTAGACTGCTGAGCTGATTTTGACGAGTAATATAAAATTAAATTTTATATTTGCTCGGGCCTTTATATACCTTTATATGCTTTTATATACCGGGACCTGTAAATACAATCGGGTTTTTATATTATTTTAAATACATAAGTAGGTACTGTTGTGATTGAAATGGCACTGGTTCGGTAACCGTAACTTTTACAAACTAATCATAGGAGTTGATAACTGTTTTTTTAAACGTTGGGAAATGCCATAGAGTATAGGATGTGATAAACGTCAAAAACCAATAAGACTATTTTCACATGAACGTCCCAAAGTAACACAGCGGAGTCTTTTACACAAAAGTTTTCTTTAGATGTAAGAAGTTTATTAACTAGTCGATTGGTAACTAGTAACCAATATCGAATTACGATAGTCACCACTAATGGAAGGTGGGCGTTAGTTTTTCTTTGTTTGCGCCGGTGGCCCCACGGTAACAAAGAGTCTTTGTAGTTGTTGTCGAGTCCTATGGAACAAAAACGTGTACAGTTGCGGAAATCCTCGGTGTTCCGCTTACAGAAAAGTTACCATGTTACTTGCAACGTTACAAACTCCGTCTATTAAAAAAAATGCTACCTAAGCAGTGAGTTGCGAGATAACAGTAAAAAGCAATTAGTTGTATACCACTTACCGACCCTATTTTGAACGGAGACAATAAAAAGCTGCGTCCTATTGACAATTGTTTGCGTGTCGTTGTATCAATGCGTATAAAACGCTCAAACGGCTATCGCTTTTAAGATGGAGCACCTCCAGTTTCACCGACTGTACATATCAACGTTGGTGTTGGCGTCCATTAGGGTCGCCGGTGTAATATGACTGATGAAATGACCATGTCTCCTTTGACTTAGCTCGTTACATTTGAAAATATTTAGATATATAATATGTATAAACTATACTATATATACAACTTATAAACCATATACGGGCGATGCCCATAATTTCACAGATTTCTGTCCTAAATTTCCTTAAAATTTTAATTAGAAATGGTAACCTTTTCATTCGTCTAGTGGGTTGAAATACTATTTATAAACTTTTACGGCTAGAAGAACCTCGAACCATTAGTTATTATCCTCGGTGTTTAATTAACAATACAAACAAAACAAAAAGTTTTGAAGATATCAGAATATCTCGATATCTATTTTTGGTTAAATTTATCAGAATAAATGTACCTAAAAATATTGACTTCGGCGACTAGTGGATCACATTGGAATAACGCGAATCTTTTAGCGCCATCTATGTTTACAAAGTTTAATCTTAGGTTACTTTAATGAAAATGTTTTATTTTCAATAAAATACCGTAGATGACAATATTTAACATAATACAAATTCATCTTGACTTAAGTTGCAATTAACTTAAAGAAATACACAATACTAGAAGACGCACGCGATTCCGTCCTCGCGCTTAAAAAAAACTTGGTAGCTTATGTGTTCTTCCACACTATTGTCTACGTCAATACAAAATTTCATCAAGATCCGATGAGCCGTTCCGGTGATACCTTGTAACAAACATCCATACATCCATCTAAACTTTCGCATTTATAATAAAGCAAGAGTAGGATATAATTTAATCTATGGTATTACAATGTAATTCACTTTAAGCAAACAGTGCCTTTTCTCTGCGTCGTGTCGATGTACCTACTGCTTTTATTTCTTATAGTTGCATGAAGCATTATACTGTTATCTCGTATGCGTAGCCCCGATCCGGTCTAGTGCGTAAATTGACATGTTGCGACTTGTCCTGCTTTGCCTCTACAGACCCGTATCACACTCATCATCCAATCTATCATAAAATTTGTTTAATCCTGAGTTTCCATTGCCAACGAACAAGTACAAAACCTATTTTTATCTAATTTTAATGTGGAAAAGTAAACCATTTTATTCATATAAGTTTTTTTTTGTAGAACGTGGCTTTTTTATTCAACTTATTTTCGAACTTTGTAAATATGTTAAATTCATGTTAAACCGTTTAAGTTTTAAATAAATTATTAGTCCGTGCCTACATCGTACATTTAGTCGTCCCCAGTTTAATTTGTGTCATTTTCTATAAAAACTGTAATTACGGACCGACTAAATGACGGCTTCGTAAAAATTATTCATCCGTCCTTCACATAATGGTAGTGCAATAGCGGGTTTAGGACCGAGATTTATATTTCATACGTATCGATCCAACTTATTTTAAGACATAACGCTTCATGCCTATCATATATCAATGCTTGTTTCAATAAAATATATTATTAATAAAGTATTTTACACACTTTAATTTAATAACAAAAGAATCTTTATTAAAGACACACTGGATCAAACTGATGATTTACGCGGGCATGGAATAAGGAAAAAAAACAACCAAAAATAGCTAATCCAATGAATATGATTCTGACCCAACCGAGACATCTACTCTGACTGAGATTTTGATATCAAACCTATATACACCATGCTAATTCGAAAAATTCGGGACAAGCGTTTTAAATGTTAGTCGTAGGTGTAGTGACCACGAAGTTAATATTCATATGATAACATTTAAAACAGCGCCATCTATATTTATTTTAAGGTAGTGGCATATGTGCATTGCGCTTATTTCTTACTTTCATTAAAAATATCCGGTTGGCAATATGACATTTAGGAAATTGGAGATTGAGTAACTGAAACCAAAAGAATGTTGAATGAACAGCCCATAATATGGAACATAGGAAGCTTTGCTGGCATTTATTAAAGAAATATATTCTCAAAGAACGCTTTGGCGTTGCCAACGAAATTAGGAAACTCTGTTCAGAGGGATAAGACTGAAATTAGATGAAGCAAGACAAATTTCAAGGAACTTAACTATTGTTTGACAAAATCTGTGTTGTAATATGAACCATTTTACCTATTTTCCAACCATAGGACATCGTCAAACCGCCTTGCTCTATATTCAACCCCATTGCAATTCAAATCGAATATTTTGAATTGACAATTACCTCGCTAGTGTCCTCTTGCTGTCTCGAAGGTGTTAAGTTACATTAGCTTGACTATTTTTATTCCAGATGTTAAGAATAATATGTTTTGTAGATACAAACAAACATACGCACAAACTATACGTGAACTACAAATAATGTCCTTATAGACTAAATGAGAACTACATAACGATTAGTTTCCACTTTCAAAATATTAGTACGAAATATTGTTTTCGCTCTTATACTCTTTAAAAATGATAGAGACAACGATATGATCTTGTATAAATGTCTCGGCGTTGAAAACTTATGGTTAAACTCAAAGGCGTCGACGCTTGTATTAATTTTGAAGGGAGGGCAATGCTCGACATTAAATCTTCTACAGGGTGACGATAACGACCACGGCCACATCTACTTGTCTATAAATCCCACTCCAGTAAAGTATGGATTATAAATTAAAGAAACGCATTGTACCTTTTTTAACTGAGAATTTAAATAAATACACAGCACTTAAGTTAAGCTAACATATCTATAATTTTCATATATTGTTTAATCATTAATTGATGATTTTCGTATTCGGTTTTCTGATAACGAAAAATAGAGTAATCTCCGAAAAGGCTGAACAGATTTTGACGTAACTTTTACGGGAAGGTAGCTGATGCATTCGAGCATATTATAGGCTATTTTTTTTAATTCTGCGCTGATAAAGTCACGGGTGACCGCTACACTTAAAATATTTGATTACTGAAACTAGTATCTTCCCCTTAACAAAAAGCTTTACATCTTTAAAACATATGATCTCAAATCGCTTCTTTGACAATGTTATTCTATCATTCGATTTCTACTCGTTGTATCAAACAGTCGTGTTCTAGAAATTAATACGTTTTGAAAACAAGGGACAACTTTTATTGGAAGAGGTATGGATTTTATTTATTTAATTTATTGTCTTTCTGTACGAGAAATAAGTTCATACTTTATCAGCTTTTATCCGCAGCTTTCCTCATTCGATAAAAGTTTTTTTTTAGGGTTCCGTACCTCAATGGAAAAAACGGAACCCTTATAGGATCACTTGTCCGTCCGTCCGTCTGTCGAGACACTTTTTCTCAAAAACGCGTGAAGGTATCAAGCTGGAATTTATATCAAATGTTCAAGTCTGCGGTCGCTAGGTGCTGTGAAAAAATAAAACTTCTAAACCAACGCAATCAAAAGATACAACCGTTTATGTCGCAAATTTACGCAAATACGACATTCGCAAGGGAATCAAAACCTACAGGGTACTTCCCGTGAACTTAGAATTTTGACATTTTTTTCTTAGGAGCGTGACGTCAATTTTCTTTTCAATTTCTGAACACCTGATAAATTTATATTTAAAATTTCATGAACTTTCCGTCACATCTTTTTATCCGTGCCTGTGAGTGCCCAACATTCTGATCGATCCATACCTTACTGGCGAAGCATTTGGAATCACACAATAAATAATAAATCATAATCATTACATCCCTGTTGTTCTCTTGAAAGAAAACAGAGATAGCAGTATATTTGAATATGTTTCGAAATTGGAAAATTCCAAGTACAGAAATATACAAAGGTAGCATTCGCGTTAAACATATCTCCTAAGTAAACCTACCCAATATACCTTGTCCGGTATAAGTTGATTAGTTTGACAATTGATTTAAAGAATTTAGTAGGGATGTGTTATTTATATATCGCAGAAAAAATTGTATGATTCCGCCGTATAAAAATGGCGTCCGTCGTTAGAACGCCTAATTCATAGTGACAACTCTTTCATGGCGAAAGAAAGAGACAAAGTAATTTTTTCGTTCATGGTTGGCAAATTCTTGGTTACTGTACCTTTTCTAGAACCGGTTAATTCTTCTAAGCTTAATGTAAGCTTCTACCAACAAAAGGACCGCATACGGGACCTAGTATTTTTCAAAAAGAAGAAATAGTTTAAAAAAGGTTTAAGTAATAACAAACTGAACTCTACGCTAACCCGATAACAAAATATTTCTAGTCTAACACAGTTTCCCATAAAACTATGTTTTTTTACAAAAGAACTTAAATTAACTACCGTGTATAGAATTTAACGTTCATGAGTTTGCTTAATTATGACTTTAGATCGAAACAAAGGATAAGATTAGAAACAGAAGTCGCGCGTAGCAACAGAGGCGAGACGGCTAGTGGCTTAGTGGAAAAGGGGTCAGACTTTCAAATGATTTTATGTCGACCTAATAATATTTCTTCTTTTTCTCTGTGGTTTCAGTCTTGCCAGACTTGTCGTGGTCATCAAGTAACCTATGTGCCGTGACGTGATTTAAAAGACGTCTCCACTGCATCCGGACTGCTGCTTTAATTGTAATAATCTTTAGGTAAATATTAATAAAAGGAAATAATTGGAGTTAATTAAATTATTATTCAATTTCTATATATTGTAAGAATTTACAGAAATTTATTAAAAAATTTAGTAAATCCTTTTATATTTAGTACTGGCATCCGTGACTATTTTCGCGCGGAATTAAAAAAAATACTTTATTTGTAGCCTATGTATTCCTCCAAACTTTGTTGATAGCTATACCAAATTCCAGTGAAAACTATGCAGCCGTATGCACATACTTTTTAACAAACTTCCGTGCATACATCCAAACACTCGCATTTATAATATTAGTTATAAGTAAGATTAAAAATATAACCCTACTTAAAAAATGATACACGCGCACAAACACTACCTTGATTCAGGCAATTTTGAATCTTATACCATTGTTATAAAGTTAAATATCTACAATCATATTGTTCAATTACTTTACACTTCGTATCTACATTGTTCGAGCGAGCGGTATGAATACCGTGTACAAATAAAACTTCGCGTGAAAGGTTACTATTCATCATACGAAGTAACGAACGAATTATCCTTTTGAATTGTAATATATTAAGATAGTTACTTGAATTTTATTTCATCCGCACGTAAATATAAAGTTAAAGTTTATAAAAAATATATAAGCAATTTATTTTATTATCATTCGGTGGTTCAGAATTACTAGTAAGGAATTTTAAGTCGTTTAATAATTTTATCTTCAAAGTTAAAGCTTATAGTGAGTTTCCGATACCGAAATATATATTGCTATCTTTGTTTTCTAAGGAAATGAGTGGGATGACAATATGTTTATAACTAGGTGTTTGAGTAGTTGAAATTTACGCATACTCTCACGTCATAGTGTAATTAAAAGAAGTTTTAACTCCTAGGCTTTTTAGCCTGAAAAAAAAACCAAAAGATGACATCTAACATTAATATAATTATTACAAATAGTAGTTTTTCTGTAAAGTATATGGATAGTTAATTATCTGAGTCTGAGTTAATTATCCCTTGATTGGTTCCCTTTTTAAAAATTCCATTAGTAATTACACGAGCATTTCTGTGCGCAGGTTTGTCAATGACTTCTTTCCGAAAGACCGCATCAGCTTGCTTTGTCAGTGTGGTAGCGTTGACAAAAACAATCGTAAATAAAATATATTATTTTTATTTTCTATAAAAATTCTTTTTTTTTTTAGTTGACTGATTGCTTTTTATAGATGCGCGTGTATATCTTGGCTTTTTAGTTTTTCGAATTAGAGTTAACTACTTCCCGGTTTTATAACAAAAGTATTATATTTTTTCAACTCCATTAATATCCATAATGTTACATTATCCGAGTACTAACAACTTACAAAAAATTGAAATTGTGAATAAACTAAATATGATAAGAAATTATTTCCCCGAAAACTTTTATTAACACAAATACAATATATTTTGCCAACTGTACTGTCTGTGACGTCATCGGGTTATTGAAAGCCCGCGCGAAGGGAACTTGTGCCCGGTACATTTTTTACTGCGACCACGCGCCGAGCTTAAAATGCGCAAAAAACTGACTGCAAAGTTTCGCTGCGATGCAAGATGCAACATCTAGATAGTTGTTTGTAACACATACACGTAAGACAGCAGATGTATAAAATAATGGTGTATTTTTATTATAACTTTTAATGACTTCGTGGCACGTAAATTTTAAGTGTTATTCAGGACTCATTTGGAAAAAAGGATAAAGGTCGCCTAACAGCTTATCTGTGGTCTAGCATAAACATATGCGAGAAAGTGTTTATATCATGGGGGCGTTTTAATGATGTACAACGATAACCTCACACAAATTTTGTCGATGACGTATTCTCACAAATTTTAACCAAACTACACAAAGGTTGTAATTTAATTCGCGTATCGTTCAAGTTGTAGGCCTGGGGCACAATTATAGTAATTTTTCCTGCCTATCCTTTTTTATAAGAAAGGATTAGGGAGGAGAAGTGAATTTGGCAAAATAAGCGCTTTCAGTAGGGGAAAATATCCTATTTTTGTACTACATCTCCTCCTCTGTGTTCGTTCATGCGGTCCTTCACGAAATCTGGAAGCAGCTTTCTCATATGTCATCTTCTACTGCTTATAAAAAAGCAATAAAACGACCCGATCCGCTCACTCGAGATTATTTATACAGAATTGTGTACACAGAAAAATCAGTATTTACCTTCTCCGACTCCAATTCAAGAATCGGAATGTTTCACTAACAATATAATATCAATCTCTTCTGATTTTACCTAAAGAAAATTATTAAAGAAAACATAAAAGCACAACAAACTGTAATGGAGTTCATTGTATCTTTTTATGTTTTCTTTCATCTTCAATATCCTATCAGTAAAATTGCTACGCTATTGATATTTATTCAATTCTAAATTAGGTGCTTATTTTGTTGTGAATAACATCAATTGAGTTATCACAATCTTACTAATATTATATGCAAATGTTTGGTTGGATGGATGTTCGTTAAAATGTATTTTCGGAACGGCTCAACGGATCTCGATGAAATTTGGCATAGATGTAGAACATAATCCGGAAAAACATAAGCAAGTTATTAAGTTTTTTTTATAATTCTGCGAGGACGGAGTCAGGGGCAACATTAAGTCTCATCATAATTGAATAAGACATCATGGAAATTTAGAGAACTCGTATGAGGAAATCAAGCTTTCATCTATATTATTAAACTTTCAGTCTAATTGTTACACTTATTGTGGCACTTCGTTGTTAAGTGGTCATTAAGCGTCTTACACAAACGGACTTCCTTAGTTACCAATTAATGATTCTGAGTACGGCAGTAAATCATAAAAGTGACCATTCAAAACTGGTTTACAAATATGCCAACAAAAAATATTTAAAATCGGTCCACCGATTTAGGAGGAGTCCAGTGACATACATCCGTATAAAAGAGTTATATAATAAAAATGGATACCGCCTCAAACGAATATGGCTGTCAAGTTTTAGTAAAAAAAAGTTAGGTTAGGACGGCACTTCGGTTCCGACTTACCTCCAATAAATAACGGACACCTCAGGTAGTCGACGAAATCTATCAAGTTCCCGCTTTCGTTATTTTTACAATCAGCCATTATCCAATTTGAAGATTTCAAATTACAAAACAGGTTATGCAATACATAAACTATTTTATGCAAATAGGTACACTTAAAGTAAACACACATAAAAAATATTTAGGTACTTATAGACGTTCTTTGGCGTCCAAAGAGTAATTTTATCCCGATTAGGACAGTGGTTCAGTAAGGAGGATATTCATATAAACGTAAATAAAAAAATGGTAGAAAGTACTTATTATATTATTTCTGATATTCGTATTAATTATATTTATCCTATTTGACATTTTTTGCATTAACTTTTGATTTAAAAAATAAAAAATAGATGGCGGTAGCAGAAAATAACAAGGAACTGAGATAGATGGCGCTTTTCAATCACTAGTATTCTTAGTACTTCTTAGTATCTTCGATCAATCATTGTCAAATGTTGAAAATTTTATACTAAATTTTACACTTTTTGTTCTCTGTTGGTAGCCCCATTACCAAATTGTGAAATTCACAATCAACGGGTTTGAAGCGAGACAAAGTTATCGTTAGTTATATGACCTGGTGGGCATTAGGAACACTAATACAATAGTTCATTAACGCCCCCCTGTCAATGCCAAAAAATGTCACAAAATCATTGAAGTTCTGTCGCTGTTTTGTTTTGTGTCATTTTATTCCAAACAGACCGTGCCTTTTACCTTTAATAGACCGAATTTGAAGCTATGCACATAAGTTTAACTAAATTATGGCAGCGCACTAGCGCCCCCTTCTCAAGTTTCTCCCTCTTTGCACTGTAGCTGTTATGTATTTTTTTCTTTTATGACATTTCCTGTGTCTTAAGTATGTTTTATGTATATTCTCACAAAATTAACCGCGATAAGCAGCGCCTCTCTCAACGGGTCAGATAAGTTTGTCGGACTTTAGATTGAGATGAACCTTATTATATTATATTGTATCTAGATTTAAATCAAAAGTGCCAATGTTACACGATTATTTTTTTAATTGAACGAGAAACGTCAAACAATATGACAAACAAATTAGTAAAGCTACAGAAGTGAATCACGATTATAAGAAGACATCAGAAAGTTACGTGCACCCTGGCCACATTGGAATCTAATTTTAAAATTTTTTTAACAAACAAATTAGTAAATACTTTTATCCCTAACCTTCCTTCTTTAGTTGTAACGGTATTTTTTTTTTCAAAATAGCTTCTAATTAATAGACAGGATTATATTCAGTAACTTAACCTCAAAAAGTTAAATAAGTTTATTGGTTCTCCAAATACTATTCACTAGCAATTTTAATTGTGACATAATGTCAAACATTATGTAAAAACGTGAACTTAAAACGCACTTTCTGGTTTTTAATATGTAAATAATACGGGTACCTAATAATATTTTGTAGGGAGTATTTTATTTAAATATAGGGTGATTTCCACCCTATTACAAATACTGTCGGATTATAAGGGTGGTTTTTAGGAAGCCGTTGGGGTTGAACAGTGAAACCCTCAAACTGCGCAATGATAAAATTTCTCTCTTTAACCCTGCTCAATATTTTTACTTGAATTGATATGGAGTTTCTTGTTATATATTTTGGAAATCTTTATGACTTGACTTGATCTTGTGTCAGTGAAACAGGTATATATGATGAGAGAGACGAATTATTGTTCAAAAATCTGTCCAAAAATATGAACAAAACAAAAGCAAATCTGTTGTACAAAGCAAGCGTTACTTGTGAAGTCTGTCTCCATCTAAACAAAACGTTAGAAAGAGATGGACGATGTAAGAATAATAATAGAGAATTGCTAAATTCGTCCCTTGCGCCCCTTCGTGTCGTTCTTGGCAACCGGTTTTGTATGTGGAACGGTCAGAAAATGAATCGACCAATAGGAGAGCCAGATTCAGGGCGGGCGTACGATTGGCGATGGACGCTCGAGAGCGTGTGACGCGGGGGGCGACGGCCATGGGTGCGGCGTAGCGCGGCGCGGCGGCGGATACGCGGCGCTCCACACCGCACAGTCGTGCTTTGCCTTTCGGAACGAAGGTTATTCCTATAATGATACCGTCGTCGGGGTATCGATAAAGTGTGTTTGTATGCCGTTTTCATCGATAACTAGTGTTGTGATTACTTTCACTCGTGCGAATGTCTCGTTCCTTAACATTTTGTTTGTTTTTTCTTTCAATAATTGCCGCATGGGTCGGCGCTTACGTTTAAGTTAATCCTTTATTTTGAAACGATGGAACGTAGTTCTTATGGTTTTTACACTAAAAGGTATTTTATGTTGTTTTTTACTTTGTGGTTGCGATTTAATGTGGTCGAATGCGTCTCGTGTGGCTATGGAGAATGATACCTGTGATCGTAACAGACCGCTAATACCCTACATTCGCAAATCGACTTCTGTACCAACTTTTGAAAGAAGTTGAAGAGAAAGGAAACTTGCTTGGCATTTCGAATTTTTTCCGTTTTTACAGTTTCTCACCGCGCCATGCTTTAAATTCATACTTCAAAGAGCACGTACCCTGAGGCTTTGTTGTTAGTTTAATATAGGGGGAGTCGGTTAGTATTATTATTGCCACGCTTCGGGGAAAAGCTGACAATGTGAGGCCCTAGCGCCCGAGGGTCGACAGTCGACAGGCGTGGGGAGAAAGGGCGCCGACTGTCTGCACACATGCAGAACCGGTTTGCTCTCCGACTCCCCTAGTGCGCTTCACTATTTCTCTTTCTATGCCACACGTGTCCGCATAATGCCCTCTTGCTCGCACTTTTTCATTATTTTTTGCTTCCCCTTGTGAAATAAAGCCAGACAGGCCGTTTTTATTTAGGTATCTGTTCCTAAATAGGTGTACCCTTGTATTAGTAGAGGAAATGGTAAGTTTTAATAATGCAAAAAATGGGCATGGGAAAATGTAACTAACATTTTCTTATCCCATTTGAATAGCAATTTTTGCTATAATAAATTCTCCTTTACATATTCCACCTGGCATGCTTAAAGTTTTAGCTTTCTGTTAATTAATATATTTATATATTTACGAAAAAGGTAAAAAGACTTTACATTATGGAGCAAAATTTTATTATCTTACTAATAATTACCTAGGTTGCAATGGATTTAGCCTGTTATTGGTAACAAGCAATGTCATAGTTAATATTTACTAGTTTAAAGAGCAACACGCATATATAAATGACTACGAACAAAACATAGCGTTGTACTTACGTTACTAGGATCATTTTGAAATAAATGGAAGGACCAAAAAATAAGTCCTAACGTCATCATTAAATAATTTTTTTTGTCTCAACACTTATTTGTACTAACGATAATGAACACAAAATTGAATAACCCGCAAACAAATGTCATATTTGCGATCAGTCGTTCGGTAATCAATTTCTATCCTAATTCTACAATTACATATCTAAAAATTACTAGTATTGATACTGCAAAACGAAAACAGCAACTCTTCACAATTAAATGCTTACGATTCACGTTGGAAACAAAATATTCGCTATTTACGCCAATTGAACTCGAACAGTCATTTTTAATTCGCTATAGAATTAATTAGTTTTATAATCAAAATTACGTCACTGCAAGATGGTGACACTGACATTTAGACGATTTAAAATTATAGACCGACAACGTTATCTGACCCGGTGGGCATAAGTCAAACGTAATTATGATAGCCCACCTCACTAGCGTCCTCCTGTCAATGTCAAAAGTTTCACAAGATCCTTTTCATACAGACATGTTTTTATTTTGGTTTTATGATATAACCAACTGTGAAAGCAGTGCCTCTTTTGTCGGGTCTTATGTCCTTGTTCGGCTATAAATACGTATTCTCTTATATCTTATTATGACCAAAGCACGAAAACCTGAAGACAATAATTGTTCAGCGCCATCTATCGTCTACCTTTTTTTATTTTTTTCTCACTGGCGCTAGAATAAAATTAATTTACTACCTATGCTCCGCTAACTAGACAGCTGACAACTTTGACAGGACATTATAGTTCTTAATTGACATTGACAGTATCAGTTTCTTTTTTTTAATATTTTGGTACAATTTTTAAAATTATCAAACAAATACATTCGAAATAAAATCTATTTTAATGCCAACTATAGTGAATAGAAGTAAAATTCTTTAGATGTGATACTCCTTGCATGTTAATTGTTGCTCTGTGTTGTTGTTAATGATAAGCTAAGCACATCCACTATTATCATATTTAGCTAAGATTGTAATCAATAGTTATGTTTACACGCAAAAAAACTTCCTGCAAGTCTTACAAAAGTATAGGCTACAACAATTTAAGAACTGTGTTTATGTGTCTTTCATTGTGTTATGAACTTAGGTCAATATTTTTTTACTAAACAGCTCATGGCTCTTCTATTTCAGGACTGAAATACTAGATAACATTAAAAAAAAGGACCAAGATAAAGAACCTCATCCATCTAATTTCCAACAACAGTTATCCAAATCTGGTGATAAACATAATTCTGAAAAACAAAATACAAATGCACCAGTGACACAGCATGTCCCTGTACAGTTACTCAGTCCACCACATGGATCTGGCTCAAACATCCAACCGAAAGAAGAATCCAAAGATAAAACAATAAAAGTGGCTAATTCAACAACAATAACATTGATTGAAAACGGCGCTGCCAATAGCGAAAAAGATAAAGATAATAATAATTATCCCAAAAACTATTTTACATTAGAACCCAAGAATGATAAGAAAGATGAGAACAATAAGAACAGTATTACAATAACTAGAACAACATCAAAACAATCTCCAGGTAGTGGTCAACCTGAAAAAACTAAAAGCCAATCTAAGGTAACAAAGAGACCTCTACAATGTCTGGAGACTCTTGCTGAGAAAGCTGGCATCACCTTTGAGGATAAGTACGAGGCTGCTAATACGCTGCTAGCATTAGACAAACAGAACAATCCTTACCGGAGACCAGAGCTGAAGCAGCCAAAATTAGAACCAGATACTCAACAGGCAACTGAAGAGTACAGATATAGAAATCCAAAAGAGGAGGATGATAAGTTACAGGTAATTGAAATTATGAAGGATAAAATATTTTAATGCGCATGACTAACAACAATCCTGTGTGATCCTCATTGAAACTAGTCTTTATCACTATCTGAAACAAGCTGATATTTGTTAAACAATTTGCACTGCAATTATGTATAAAGCTTAATAGCCACAATTTTTCAAATTACATAATGAATAATTTACACTTTTCTGGTACTAAGTACACAGGTACGAATTAAACTAAACATGTTAATCTTTGTAATAATTAACAATTAGTAAGGCTACTAAAATTTGATAAAATAATGTTTGCAAAAAAAAAAATTGCATAGGTAAAACTGCATGTGGGTGTGTGGGTGTGTTTATAACATAGCTAAGTTATGAGTCAATGCTCCTTAAAAGGTTTTGGTACATTAAAAAACTACATCTCTTGAATATATCTAAAGTTAATATTTCCAATAGAATCCATATAAAATCATTTGTGAATTCATTTGATTATTATAAAAAAAATCATCCTTTTTGGAGGCATTGATGAACTTTCCAAATGGTGTTGGTTAAAATGGATAAGGTGTCGTTTATCATCTTAGACAAATATAATGCTAACATAGGACTTGAAATTCAAATGAACTTATCAGAATATGTTTCTAGCTATTGGTTCTCAAACATGACTTGAAGCTGTGAAAATTTCGAAGTTCCATTGTCTTGTGTTCTTAAAAGGAGTTTACAAATGCTTAGTGATACAAAATACAGGCCCAAAGAAATAGAATAACAGCTTTTTAAGTTTTATTTTATTTTTCTAACTCAATTATAAATAGTAATTTATTTAAATTTAGGAATGAGTCCTCTAGCTAAGGTATTCTGTTAAGTTTAGATACTAATTGGTACTAGATTTTAGAAATTTAGGTTTGGTGAAGGCTATGATTGTATATATATGTATAAGAATTTGTAATTCTTCATGTATAAATGTATATTTTTAAGGGTAAAAATATGCTTTATGTTAGGCTATCTTTTTTAAATTGCACTTAATATTTTAGATATGATTCACCAGTATATATGTAAATAATATTTGTTTATTTAATAAATGGTCAAAAACGAAATGTATAAAATGTTAAAGTGTTTGTGTTCTCGTAATGTACATTAAGCTTCTAACATGCATGATTTTGTTAGCGTTGTGAACGCGAGTCACATCACGTTTGATATTTACTTGCATCTCGTGTAACTTTACGCGGTGAAGGTTTTGCAACAAATATCTTCTCTTCATATAAATTTACTTTAAGTTAGCATATTGAACAATAAATTATATTTCGTAATCATAGATGGATAAAAGCGCCATCTAACGACCCGGTGTGACATTACTAACAAATTACGGGTAAAACGTTACTGTTAAAAAATACGGTTAGTCATTGAGAACCTAAAATACCGGTAATCAAAATCAACCATAGTTAAATTGAATTAATTATATCTATCTCAAATCATACGAACCCAAAATATGTATAAAATACAAATTTTCACTTTAACCAAAACTTAGCTAATACTGAGCTGGATTGGACTAATACACACACCCAGAGAATATATGTGTATTATAATATATAATATAATCATAATGAAAATAATACCATTTAAAAAAAATATATTTCATTCCATCATTGGAACGAAATTTAAAAAAATAACAAAATCTTGAACAATAAAAATCCCAAAAAAATTTAAAACAACGGACAAAATTTGACTTTAATTAAAATGCTTTACATGCTGGAGAGGAATTTTAAACGTACAGAATATAAATCCTTACTTCTATTATATTAGAAATGCTGAAATAAATCTGTCTGTCTGTCTCAGTTTCACGCCAAAACGATTGAACTGATTTAATGAAATTTCGTACACAGGTAGCTTTGATTCTATTTTTAGCGCGAAAAAGGGTTGTAAGGGATGGAAATTTTGTATGGAAGTAATGTCATTTTTACAATTAGAAGCTTGAAAGTTTTTTTTATTTATTTATCAAGAAAAGTTACGACACAAATTTAATTAAATTATTACACCGTTACTTCGAAATAAACATGACATTCAATTGTAAATAGCGGGCGTATTCGCGGTCCTTTTTATGTATAAAAGTCAAGCAAGCAATAAATCAAACCACAATTTGGTATCGACTGTTTATTACATGTCGTAAATTCATAATTGTTCAGTAACATACGAGACAATAATCCAGACCTGTTTCTTACCGGTCCTGTATACATCTGTGTCTTATACTTAACGGAATTATAACAGTTCAATTACCTAATTAGTTATTTAAATTATACGTGTCCTTTCTAAAAGCAAATCTACGTATAGGCAGAAGTTACAACGCGACTAATTTTTCGTAGTTCACGTATCCCACATGGACGTTTATCTATCACCTCTCTAAAGGTGTCTCGACTGACGACTTGTATAAAAACAAAGCGTCGTCGCTCACATTCTCTTTTCGAAAATTAAAACAACAATATGTTTTAAAACATGTGTCATTCCAATTTCACGGTAAAATTACGTGATATCACTCTACGCCGAAAAATTAAAAATCATGAAGTGTTAAAGGATGAAAGTGGTAGTGCAGATAATTCCTACAGTGGAATTAAACAAAATCACTTTTCGGACAATTAATTAAATGCTTATTTCGCGAGTTTCGGGAATTCATCTTCCCCTCGGATAAAGTTTAGAGCGACAGCTGTCATCACTGAGCGTTATTGCTCAGGAAAATTCCATTTCTGATCTCTTTAAACATGAGGGTAGACAGATACGAATTCTTATTTGATAGGATCCTGTTTCACCTCTTCAGCTTCTACGTACATATAGACAGCTCATTATTTCAACAATAAAATTAGCTTTCAAACTCGATATTAACGTTTTGAAATTGGTTGCTTGCTTATCTTTAGATCTGGACAATGGAATAAGGATTATCAGCGTGTCGGACCTAGTCCAGACAAAAATAAATCTTCTACGTTTCTATTACCAAAAAACCGAATCGTTGGTGTCACTGCTTTGCCGTTACATCGGACGCTATATTGAATCCATAAATATAACTATTTTAACAACTTCCTCCGTTTCTGCAGTACCCAAAAAAGCTAATTGTAACAAACTATTTTAAGAACCAATACTTAAGGAAACTTTAAAAGTTATGAATTAAATAAATTGAAGTTCTCTCGCTGCAATTCGTCAACACGGAACAGAAATATTTATCTTCAAAATCTAATAAAATTAATAGAATATGTTATGCATATTATACGTAAATGCTTCATATCACTAAATCTGGTGTTGGGACAACAAAAGAATATTGGAGGAAGCTGAAATAAGAAGATATACATTTATATTACAGATACAACAGCAATTAATTCAACAGCAACAACAACAATTGCATCAGTTGCAACAACAGCAACTGCAACAACAACTCCAACAATTCCAACAACAGGCGCTGCAGAGACAGCACCACGCAATACAACAACACATCAAGAATCAACAAGATCAAGAACTGGTAATAGATTTAGTCTAGTTCACTTTTATATGAAGAGATCTGACGGCCTTCAAATAATTCATAAAACAAATTTGCGTCCATTTACAAAAGCAAATAAATCTGATAACAAGGTGTTGAAAGTGAAACAAAATGGTTCGAATGTGTTCGTTTCGGGCATGGAGGAGGGCACTACTGAACCCTAAATTAGGTAAACGTTCAATTTTAAGTGTTAAAAAAACGGTTTTTGTAAAAGCTAAAGTAATACAATTAAAATATTATTTCTATAGGCACTAATATTTTTGCTATGGGCAGGTCAAGATAAGCGAATTTAAAAGGTTTTTAAAATTTACATCATTGTATGTGAACTCCGAAAAGTCCTCATCGATCAAGCATTTGTGAGAAAAAATAATCATAGCCCAAAATATGTATTTGCGATTACCGCAAATTATTGTAGCCTCAATATTTAAATTAACCGGGGTACTATGAAAGGAAATAGTCAATGGTTCACTCGATGTGAAGAAGCGATTGTTATATATACAAATATGTATATATATCTTTATATATATAAAATAAAGTCGTGTTAGTTACACGATTTATAACTCAAGAACGGCTTTACCGATATGGCTGAAAATTGGTGAGGAGGAAGCTGAGAGCCAGGAGAGGGACATAGGATACTATTTATTCATTTTTTTTCGAATTTATGCCTTGAAGAGCTGCTTTTTATTTAACTCACTAATATTATAAATGCGAATGTTTAGATGGATGTGATGTGGATGGATGGATTGATAGGTATTTGAAGATATCTCTAGAACGGCTGAACGGATCTCGATTAAATTGGCATACATATAGAACATAGTCTGAAAGAACACATAAGCTACACTAATTAAGTTTTTTATATATCCACGCGGACGGAGTCGCGGGCGACAGCTAGTAAATTAATAAATAATAAAATTGGAATGTCTGTATGTAATATAGAAAAAAAATCATATTTCGTACACACGTATATTTGGTATATCTGTCCGCAAGGCCTCGTTTGTTCCGCGGGTAATCTCCGGAACGGCTCAACCAATTATGACTGAACTTGGATGGCTGATGCGTGCAAGCATATGATGATAGGCTTTTTAAGCTTGCGCTGACGAAGTCGCGGGTGACTGTTAGCCTATAAATATGCCTAACTTTTACCATATGCGGCAGAAGTTACACCGTTTACAACACGACTCTAATTGAAACCAAAATTAATAGTTAATAATTACCTTATCTTCCTAACTCATTCTTACGTAGTAGTTACGTCGTAGCTTACGAATCGCTAAGGCTAAGTGAAGATAGTCTGCTAATACTATACGTGTAATAAAATACATAGTTAAAATTACTAAATGGTTGAGTCGTAACTCTCAGGGGAGTATTTCAAAGATGAAACTAAATTGTCGTCCCTTTCAGTCCCCATGATAAATCTGAGATAACACAATATGTTCATTTACAATTGCCTCGGCAGAGAAAACACAAAACGATTGCTTAGCGGCTGTCAGATCTCAACGTATAATAATCTGAACATAATAACGTTAAAGAATACTAACGCATGTAACCAACATTAGGTTTCTACTGCCGTAGCATTTGTATTGACTCATGGTGTCTTTGTTCTATTCAAAGAGAATATGAAGGATGACAATATGTGTCAATGCAGTTATTACAGTAGAGTCCCACAGTAAGATACGCTAATGGTTTATGCGCTAATCTAACACGCCTTGATAGCTTAAAATTAACACACCCACGCATCCCAGTGAACTAACATTAAATTTAGTTTTTAGCACTTAAGTAATTAAAAATTATTCTAACATGTATAAAATATATAAGCTATAGTATATAACGCACCATAATCTTTAGATAACATATAGTTGCGAACATATACGTTGTTAACATAATCACTGTAAAAGCCCGAACTTCGGTAATTGCTCCTCCAAGCACAATCGAGTGTCACCAACCACGAGTGTTATCGAAAAGCTTAACTAAAACTCCGTAAACTTGTGATTTTGGTTTATATCTACTATTTATTTACCATTATGAATTTGATAAATCTCAGAGCGTCGGTGGCTCATGGGTCAAGCACTTGACTTGCAACTACTGGTCTGACTACAGGTCCTAGGTTCGAATCCTGCCTTATACCAATGTGTTTTTCGATTCGATTTATATATCTACATTTATTACCTACATATATCCGCGAAGAAATTCAAAGATATGTGTGAAGTCAACCAACCCACAGTAAATAACTTAGGATAGGCTCCGAGCCCTTCAGTGGAGAGTATAGTGTGCTGATGATGAAAAACTTGATAAAACTCAAGTTTTAGATAATTCAAACATATGCTAAATTAATATCATATGTTTAAATAGCTATTTAGTTATTAATCTATCGTTTATTTGGAGTAAAATAATTTACCAAGTTTTCGAATGCTTGGAATAAACAGAAATCCCAAGACTTTTCGGAATTGCGTCATAATTAGTTGGTAAATATTAGTTTTTACCTCGAAATTATAGGATTCACCGTAGTTCGGGCCGTTCAGTAATATATGCTGTGTAAACTCATATTATATCTAGTATATCTCAGTTATTGAAAGGGAAGTGCATAGCCAATATTATCCTGATGGAATTGTTTGTAATGCTATAGATAGATAAGAATAATATTAATATTTGTTTAGCTAAATCCCTTTTGAGATCATCATTTTAGTTGTTTGAAACGATTTTATTGTAGCTAGTATCAGAATAAATATGTTCTAAACATAATATAGTTCTAGTTAGGTGAACATGTTTTTAAGTAGAGATTTTGTAATGTATTATATTATAATTTTTATTCACCTAAATGTAAGGAAAATAATAACGAAATAATGTGTCTTGGGTTCATTTAAAATTGTAATCATTAGAGGGCTATAAGGGTCTGGAGAAATCTAGAAAATCGTATAAATGGTACTAAGTAGTAATATCAATGGTTGCCTTAAATTTATCTTGTAATTACAAAGTTTATATTTTGTGTTTACGTACAACAATTTTTAGCTATAGACATGTTTTAACCTCGAAAGGAAGAATTAGCAAGTCCAAAGCTTATATTTATTATTATTATTTAATATAAATATATTGAGTACGGCAACAACTGTTCAAATTATTAATTTGTATATTCAATACCTATGTCTAATCATTATAAATTCTAAATTAAAACTTTTACTTACAGATGCAGAAACAATACCAGCAACAGCAGCAGCAGCAGCAGCAACAGCAGCAGCAGCAGCAACAGCAGCAGCAGCAACAGCAGCAGCAACAACAACAACCGCAGCAGCAACAACAATCTGCGCAGAAAACTGACATACAAGTGACTCAGACGGATTTGTCGAAAAATTTCTTGCAGGTGATTATATCTTTTTGTTTAAATATCTAGATGGAAAAACTCACCAGTTAAAGGAGTGTTGATCGTAAAAATGTTGTCGTAGCTATTCCACACCAGAGAGTGGACTGAAATTGTAGGGGTAACTCAACTGTTTCACCTCTTATAGGTCAGAGAGAGACAGAAAAAAGGACCAACCTCTCCTAAATGGAGATGCAGCTCAAGAAATTTTCTGATGATGCAATGTCAAAAGACTACATCTTTTTACTTGTGTTGACATAAACGTTATAAGCAGTTTTCTCGTAGTTCATTCTTTTGTATTGCAGTGTCATTGCTAAGGGTGGACATTTTAATCTACTCCGTTGTACGTAAAGACATGCAGTACTTCTGGAACTTGAGATTGTTGCTGATCTTCAAAGTCTACACCTTAACATGTACCACTATGTATTTTTTTTCTTTTTCGCAGACCAGCTTTGTTCTGTTATATAAATGTTAGACCTGCGCATTGGGAAAATTGTTTCGTAACTGCAAAAAGCCAATCAATACATCGTTCGGATTATTTTCAAGTGTTTACGTGGCAATCGACAGAAGTACCTTCATTAAAAAGGGATTTATGAAACGTTCTCAACGCCCTCGACATTATAAATACAAATTTATCATTTGCGTTTGATTTCTTAACATTTTCTATGATATCAAACGCATTTGTAAATTTGTTACGACTATTTTTGTTCGTCTATTCTGATTTTCTTCTAGAAATATTCATTTTTCTGTGTAGGTGTTTTTATTGTAAGTCCTTAAAAGGTATATGGAAATGTTCAGTTCTAGTTGAGCCGTGGCATCGTGTAGACGTTCTCGTTTCTCTATAGCAAAATTCACTAATCATTATCAGCATCATGGTTCCGCTTTACTTTTTCTTTGTCTTGTACATCATTATGTTCTTTGCATACATTTTTTTCAAGATGGCTGTATTCTTCGTCACCATGTACGTTTTGATTAAAATGTTCTTATATTTACGTACTTACTACACCCACAACCGTTAAATTCTACCAAACATTTTTCTTTATGTTTTCTTTTTTTTGTTTGCTTTTTTTTAATTTAATAATAGTTTTATTAATTTCAATGCATTACATTTCATTAGACGTCTTAACCATAAAGGTAAAAAGTGATAAATTTCAAATTCAAATAATTAAAAGAAAGTGATCTTCAGAATACGACGTTTGATATGGATAGATAAAATTATCTATTTTCTTCTAGCCCGTGCACACTCAGCAATTCAACGTCCCCGGTATAGGAGAGATCAATTTAAGTTTCTTGCCATCCCCCCAAACCAACTTGTTCTTTGAGAAAAACAACAAAACTGGCATCAACACGGACATCAAACCACAACAAGTAAGTTACAATATACATAATTAAAACTGCATATAATTATAATTCTAGCGCTTTAAATGTTTATCAAAGTTAATAGTGTTATAGGCGTTTGGATGTTTTAGTCAAAAAATAAAATAATGTGTATTTCCACTGGAGAAAGTCTTGTATAAAAATATGTTGTCACCATTATTCTGTTTGAAAAAATGTCGAGATAAATATAATGATCGAAGTTTTTCGGCAGTGGAATTATACGTTTAAATTCAACATTTATGTGTTGCATGAAATTGTTTATTGTACATTGTAACTGTCTTTGATAAAAAAAAAACTAAATGGATTGTAATAAAGTGGGGGAATATCATTTATCAAAGGTTCTTTTTTTTTAATTTAAAAAATATCGTAAAATTCTTCACTGAATTAACTTTATTTGGTTCATAAAGGTATTATTAAAAATATACAGACGTAATAACGAACCTACACCTCTTTGAAGTTAAAAAACAAAAGTGACCAGTAATATTAGATCTTTTAAATAAAGGGACAAAAAAGGGGCGTTGTGTGCATGTGTATGTTGCTTGTCTGTTCCAGTTAGTAGAGGGTCAGGGTCAGGCTCAGGTAGTACAGCAGCAGATTAGCATGGCCCAGCACGAGCCGACACAACAGCACCACCAAACTGTCACCGTTGTGTCATCCATGCCTAGCAGCATGGCACATCAGGTAAACGCTTTGCTTCATCTCATTACTAATCACGTCACATCATAAGTGTAAGTCCACAGAGTGCGGTGCGATTTTTTTTATACATTCGATAACATTTATTTCTTACTCGTTTTGATGAAATATCATTTAAAGGATAAATATTTTTATACTGAAATGGGTAGGAAATTAACATCCTCGACTTTTCGTGGCGTTTTCTACGCAGTTCGCAAGCAGATCGCGCATGCGCGCATTCGCCCGATGTGGACGCCCACATGCACGCTTCACCCGCTATTTTAATCTCTAGTTATTTTTATATAATTCTATGTACTTAATATTTTTATTGCAACTCATGGGTAACATTATGCAAGAATGGGAAATTAATATTATAAATTTGATCGAATAATATTAGCAGAAATGGGTGCAAGATCACAAATCATTAATAGCAGTAATCATGTTCCATATTAATAACAAAAATCCTCTGCATCGCAGTGGTAGTTAATGTATTTTGGTTGTTATAGTCAGTACCATAAGCTTTATATTCTATTGCAAAGATTAAAATAATCACAGCGGTACAAACAAATGCAGAACAACAAGCAGTATGATGACTTACTGCGCTGCACTTGAAAGTCTTTACGACTGTGCGGTAGTTGGTCACAACAATTAAACATAATTTCATCATAGGTGCAGCAACAGCAGCAAGCAGGCGGTATCCAGCAGCAAGCCAGTGGCATCACCACCATGTCACCATTGCCCAGCTTGCCGGCCACCACGCCCCATCCGCAACAACTGAGGTATCATAATGATACGACTATATTTCAGTAATTTAATCCCCTTAGTAACTCCGCCGTTTCAATAACTTTATTCTTTTAGTATCTTCATCCTAGTAACTCTATTCTTCCAGTTACTACTTCATTCTACACGTAATTGTTGTCATACTTGTCTTGTAGTTGGACAACTTTTAAAAAGATTTATATGACGGTTTAGATTTTTTTGAAATATCAGTGTTAAGTAACTGTCTTTTGGCGATATATTTATATATACAATAGTAGTCAATTGTTTGTTACTAACTATTATAGTTAATCATTATAGTTAATCAACGACAATTATCAATTATGTAATTATAGCTTTCAAATTAAATAATAATGTTCAACGTCAAACATAACTAGATTTATTTTCAACGTTTTAGAAGGTGCACCTTTTAGGTTATGATTTTAGGTTTTATATGTGTGATGAGTTATATTCGTATGTTTGTATGTAGTACGGACTGGGGCGGCCGGGTGCAAGTAATACAACAGCCGTTGCAGAACAACAGCTATCTACAACAACTCTACAATGCTCAAGGGCCGCTAATCATGCCTGGAAATATTGCTTTACACCCAGGTTTAAACTCTCAACCAATACAGGTAATATACACTGTTTTAAATGTATGGATTGGTGTGTAAGATGGGAGTGAAAGCAAATAATAATTTTAATGTGAGATTGCTTAGTAAAAAGTATTTATTTAAATCTTAATTTATACTGGCTTGGCACATGTGATTTAAAATGTCAAATAAAAAGAAAAAAAGTGCACGTCATTGTCAATTTCAAAAATAAATATGAGCATTTAACAAATGGTTATAAATAATTAAATATTGGACAGAATAATATAAATCGACACTGTTTCAATCATTTTTGTTATTAATTTTTGATGTTAGTGTTTTCAAACATAATTTTTATTAGCTTTACGTGTCTGAATTACTTCTTTTTGTTCCAAATAAAGGTAATTACGGCCGGTAAGCCATTCCAAGGGAACCAGCTGGCTCCTCACATGCTTACTGCTCAAGGGAAATCTGTCTTGCAGGGTCAAACAGGTAAGTCTTTTAATTTAATTTGTAATTATTATAAAATAATACAAAATAATTTCAATTATTTACATATTTTAACAGATTATCGAAAAATATTTTAATGTAATGTGATCGCGTAATCAATTTAATCGATGTAATCGTAAAATATAATAAAAATATCTATCATATTTTATTATATTAGTCATTGGCAACGATACGCCCAAATGTAAAAACATTTCTTATATTTTTTGTTACACTAATTAGGGGAATTATATTTCTCTTCTAATTGGCTGTTCGTCCATGAACGGAGCTTAAAGCTCGTCGATATTGTACCGTTGAAAAAATAAGACAAGGAAACATAAAACATGATACTTGAAAAGAATATTTCAATCTCTTTTGATACTTTCAAATAAATTTTTGGCACAGATTTTTTTTTGATTTCTTGATTAGAACGCAGAATATTTGTTAGGATTTTCAGGATAAATGTGATGCGATTTTGTCAATATTGTGTATAACTTTGCTTATAATAAGAGTAAGAACTTCTGCACTATTCAGTTTTGTAGTGAATTTTACAGGTCTAACTGCTTATCAGGATCCAGGTTCAAATAAAACAAACTTTGAATGAATTCGTTATAATTGTTTCAAGTCTCGTGATTGGTTGAATATGTGAATGTTTGTGAATGTGCCTATTGTTGTTTTTATTTAGTAGGGGTAAATTTCTTTTATTTTTTCGTTTAATTTTTTTAATTGGCACTTATTATCGGATTTCTTTTAATGCTTCTTCTTTCTGCCGAAATGACCTCTCAATGTGACTTGTCGTTCTTACATTGTTCACTCAGGGTGACCCTTAGTGTAGATTTCTCATATTAAATCTACAATAAGTATCTTTTCACATTAAATCCTTGAGGGCAACAGTGAAAGCGGGAGTTAAGAGGGGATTTTTTATCGAAGCGGTATTGCAGGCTTAAGGGCTGATAAGCGCTTTATTTGTCTGCCATTGTTTACGTCGCTAATGCTTATTATTTCGGCTTACACGCATTTATTTAATATTTGAACACTCGCCCGATCGGAGTATTTTATGTCTCTATTGTTTTGAGAAAAGTATCTTGCGAGTAATGTGATCTTATGAACAATTACAGTTTAAACTAATATAACATCTTGTCTTTCCTATCCGCATTTTCGTATGGGTAGCTTTTGTATGGTAGCCATTAAGCATGTACTTTTGTGGTAGGATAACTGTTTAATGTTTTATACAAGCAACCTGCTTCTTACAAAATAAGACCCTGCCAAATTCAAGAAAAAAAATCATATTAACATCAAATGCGATGCGGTCAAGCGCTAGTTTAATGTTTAAAAAATTTTGTCGTTGGCTTTTTTTGCCTCTTGTACATTACCTTTGTAAAAACAATGTTTCTTGTTGCTAATTGAGAGGAAAACAAGAGGGGGTTTCAAATTTGTACGGAGCGGGTTCATTTAGTCAACGGCTTGCTAAAGGCGAGGGTATTTAAACAGCGCCGTTCCCGGGATACGCCACTATTCCTACTACGCAGAATCAGACGTTCGTCTTCAGTCCGCTCGGTGTCATCAACTCGCAGGCTAGCATCATTCCAACACATTCACAGCCGACCGTCTCCGGCATTGGACAGCAACAGAAAACCACTGATATGCATAAGGTAATATTTATATATTCTTAATATGCCGTTACTTATATTTTAAAGTGGGCTAGATTTTTTAAAATTTACTTCAAGACCGTTTTCAATTTTACAATGTCATTGTATGGGAGTGAGAAATTAGTGGACTGCTGTGGATGAATCGATGGTTCTTTCAGAATTTTACAATAGGTACAGCACATTGTAATCATAAAAAATCTAGGAAATTTTGAATTCGTACTACGTTACACATCATACATTATAAGGCGGCAGCGGCACTTAAAAGGTTAAGATTTTTTTAACAATATTATTTGTGTACAGATGAGCGGTGGCAAGGTGGCCGGCGCTAAGGTGGGAACTGCAACCGGCAGTGGTCAAACTGTGCCCGTTCACGCTCAGTGTGTCCAAGTCTCGCAACCAGTGCTCGGAACTCAGCAACCAACACAGGCTCAAATTATCAGCCCGTTACAGGTAACACTCCTAATTTTAATACGTTCTATGTTTACAATCGCGGACGTTAATTTGCTAGCTATTATAAAACTTTATTCGGGTCGAAAATTTTTATAGCAACATACATACATGCTAAACTTACATGTTAAAATAGCTTATGATGATTGTTTGTTGTATAAAATTTGATTCTAAATGAGAAGCTAATTTTTTGTACTATATTGTTCAAATGGGTAGGAAATTAACGTCTTCGACTGTGTATTTCTTTGCATAATTTCTTCGTGCGAATATAATATGAAGGCAGAGATTACATTGATTTTGAGCGGGGGTGTAATTTATACATGGACGCGAGCGCTACCTATTGATTTCTGTTGTAGACGTCTTCTTAAAATAGCGTTGCTCACTTTGAACATCTTTAACAAGGACGTAATGAGATGGAAAATTTTCATGTTTATTGCGCAACAATTATTTTCCTTTAACATTGGTAACTTTCCATTCAAATTGTTTTCTTTATACTATGTTTCAGCGATATTAAATTTGAATATTGTGCAAGTTACTTGTAAAAAATGAAGCGTTACCTTACGTTACTTCAATAATAATAAAATTGCTTGGCGTTATTGAATCTTTCTTTACTTTAATTTTAACGATTAGTACGAAGCTGTGATTAGTACGAACTGCTTTTGCGAGATTTTTTTATTTTTATGTAGCCTTCCTTGATCTGAAAAAGCGATTGTTAATTATTTTATTGTGTGTTTCAAAAAAGCTGGTTTAAAATATGCTGCGCTTATTTTTAAAGAGTTAGGTGAACATTGGTTAGGTAGGTGGAGTAACGTGATCATCACCCTTCATTTCCTCTCTTGTATATATTATAATTTAGGGGCCCGTGGAACGAATGAACCTTTGTATATGATAAACACGAATTTGTCAAATTATTATGACTGGGTTTACTTTAGTAACTACACTTTCTGTTCTTTGAAAATAACTTTTAGTCTACTACTTAAAGCTAAATACGGTGAAGTAAAACATCGTGATGCAACCTGCACATATCTGCGAATAAATTCAAAGATATGTGTGAAGTCAACCAACCCGCACTTGGCCAGCGTGGTTGACTATGGCCTAATCACCCCTGACTTAGGGTAGGCTCTGGGCCCCTCGGTTGCGACGCATAGTGAGCTGATGATGACTTAAAGCTAAATTAATTGATTAGACTTCGAAAATAAGAATCATGTTAAAATATCTGAAAGCCAGCGTTTATATTAATATTATTTCTCATAAATGGTAGCTTGTTTGAAAAACTAATACCAGTAAATTTTTCATAGATGGTTATGCTCACAAAGATGGTTACGCACATCGTCATGATGTGCTTCCGGGGTGAACTACGAAACTTCTAGATTGGTCACTATGTGATATATTGATTTATAATTGAGAAGTTGGTGCGTGTTGCTAATATCAAAAATATACTTAATTTCTGTACAATGTGTATGTTACTAGAGCTTTATAGACATATAACGAACTAGACGATTTTTTTTATAATTCGGCGTTAACCCACACGGGAGAGTTTGGCTTCTTATGATTTAACTTTAGTGTTCGGTGATTCCCCAGACTGGAGGGCAGACGATGCAGTTCGCTCCGTGGCAGATCTCGGGCGCTCTCCCCCAAGTTTGGACCGGGGGATTGCAGGCCGGGACTTTGCCCGCCGGGGGACTCCTCGCACCCAATCCGATATTCATAAGGGGCACCCAACCAGATGCGCCTCCCTCCATGTTCATACAGCATTCTCCACAGAATAATGTTCAACACAACAACAGTTAGTACCTTTTATATTGTATGTATATTTATTATAGGCCCTTCCTACACATTTTTTATTATTATTATAATCAATGTAATTAATTATTTACTATATACGTTTCCTTAAATAATTATTTGATCTGGCGCGTCTAAATGCGAATTTTTAGTGTGAAATTGCGAAATTTATGTACACATTGCGAAATTTGTGCACTGCTTCGGTGTAGACATTGTACTTGATTGTAAAGTCATTGTTAATTTTACGTAGATGCGACCGTGGCCACCACCGCCACTGCAGCGAAGCCCAGAGCTTCGTCCGATGGGATGACAAAGACACCTCGACCTCTGTCCAACATACTACCTTCAGGAGGCATAAGACCTGCCTCTTCGGTTTCCACTCAGACTGGTACCAACCAGTCCCAAAGTCAGGTATGCGAGAATATAGAATATTATAATAAATGCACTTAAATAATCTATATGCTAATATGTTAAAAAAAAACTATGTGACTTTAGGGCAAGCACCGAGGCAAACATGGAGTCCGATCGCCGGCACCTTCCTCCAAACAGGATGCAGCCAACCAGACCGCCAATAAGATGCAACAGCAAATGCACCAACAGAAGCAATCGTTAGTATACCAAAAATCACTTTTTCTCTAACATTTAATAGTTATACTGCAGTAGTTGTACAAGAACATTACATTCGCCATTTTGTTATGGTGGCCATCTTGGAGTTTTCATAAAGCATTGTACTCTACTAGTCAAGCCCTTTTTTTTGATACCCATGTTGGAGTTCCATTCTTCAGTTACTACGTTAATTTTACTATTGACAATTGTAGTAGGATAATAATTTAATGTAACAAATCTTATGCTTCCAGTCTGTTGGTGATGAACTCGAACGGCCAGATGACGCAAGTTACCAACTTACAAGACAAGCAACCTATCACAAAAAATCTGCAGCAACAAGCCATTATGCAACAAGCCATGCAGGTCACCATAATAATGTTAAATAAGCATATGGGTGGTTGCGATGGAAGAAAATATACCATTGGACCGATTGGTCGGAACACCGTTTAATCGGTCCAGTGGGATATTTTTGTCACTAACCGACGTCAGTATTTAATATATGTATAGTTATGTTGAAAAAAAAATATTCATAAATGAAATTAAAAAATTTATAATTTATTTAATTGGAAAGAAATATACGAACTGTTTATATTATTTCGACCTGTTATAATTAAATTTTTGGTTATTGGGTATATACCTTATTTCAATCCAAACCCTTAACCATAGACAAAATTACATAACGCTAAAAAATTCTGAACAAAATCTGATAAAACACTTTATTCACATAACTATACAACAATAACTATCCTTATTTTACATAATCACTTCAGTTTATCATAAAATTAAAAACACTGCAAAAGTAATGACCGCCATGTATGGAGTTTAATGTTCCACTCCTTACTAAAATGTGGCGTTGAATCGAAATGATATACAAATACATAAATAAGATTCAATAAAACTTTTGCAACGAACTGTACACGTTTCAATGAAAATCGGACGAATTCCCATTCGTTTATATGATACTATTCGTTCAGTATAAAATAAAGCCTAAATTATCCTTCATGAATGCTCATTCGTCCGATTCTAATTGAAACATATATCCCGTAACAGACATAAAAAAGCATATTCATATCACTAACTGTTCAAATCAAGTGAACATGGTTTTTTATTGACAATCTGTTCAGGATATTTAGTGAAAAATAAAACTCTTAAAGTATATATATTAATGTCTCTTTCGAAAAACTCAACGTCTACAGCAACAGCAGCAGCAGCAGCAGCAACAGCAACAACAGCTGCTGCAACAACAACAGCAGACTCAGCAGATGGTCCAACATTATCAACAAGGTACACTATCTAGAACAAAACCTAAACCTAACCTAATATTAGGTACCTAACATTACATATGAAATTGGCGTTTCGTCTCACCTGGCACTTTATTCTAAATTATTTGCACTTTTATTAAGAACCCCAAAAAAAAAAAAATTAGATGGTACATTTGAATCAACCAACACTGGATCAGCGTGGTTGACTATGACCTAGTCACCCCTAACTTAGGGTAGGCTCCAAGCCCCTTAGTGGAGGTATAGTGAGCTGATAATATGTGAGTTACTCTGAAGAAGTTACTTTGATCTTTAGACCACAAGTTCATTAAACTTTTCTAAAATCTTCAAATGATATATGCTGTTGGCAGCTGCTGCTTTAAGACATGCCACAGTACACGGTCACTTAAATAGGGTAGCTGCAATCTGTCTGTTACATTCCAATTACTCCCCAAGCCTTCCTGCTACAGATACATTCTTAAAAGTAAAAAAAAACATCCCATGTGGCAGTCCAGACAGTATCCAGATAGTTTATTAATTCGTGCTTCAATGAACTACCTATAAGATGGCAAAAATGCATAGATAATAATGTTATTTAAAAAAAACACCATGTCACTCCGATACAAAACGCCAATGTCACATGTCACACAAGCAAACGAAAGTATTTGGTGAGATACAAACTGACTTATTATTCTCCTTTACAGCTATGACACTGAATATGTCACAAGGCACACTACCCGTGGGTTCAGTTGCCCAGACAATACCCATGACTGGATTACCACAGTTATCCATGGTGCCACAAATACATCCGGTTAGTTGAGTTGCAACATTTGCTGTAGCCATGGGTTTCTACTGATGTAACATTCATATAAAAATATATGCAAGGTGATATCCTTTATCGTGTGCAATATACTGAAATAATCATATTGATTTTCATGAATGCTACAGCAATAGAAACCCTCAGTAGATAAACCATGCTCTCATTTCTTTGAAATGCCTAATTTAGCTGAATTAGTATCTTTGTATGATTATTTATATAAGATTTTGTTTGTATATGCAATCCCATCAGTTTTTTCAAATATGTAGCTTATTAGAGTAGAGTATGAATGTTACCTTTCATTTTTACCAATTTTGTTGTTATTGTCTATCATAAAACGCTTTCATTATATAGCTTGGTGGAATAAACCAATCGGGAAACATTGTGAACCAGCTTAATACAAATCAAAATAGCCAGAACACTCCAATTGCTCAAGTCCAAACATTACAGCAACCACAGGTAAAAGCCAATTTTTATAACACTGATTTTGACACTAATCAATAAAATGACACTTTGATGACTCCAAGTATTATGTGCAAGTGATCTCAACGTCAATACCCTATGCAGAGAGCCCCTCCTCCTGCATCCATTTATAATGTCACACCTACAATTATGTTCTAGACAACAACTTGTTTAAAAGTCTCGAACTACAAAATATTTGATTTCTATAAATGATGACTTGCCTAATTTTTAAAATTAGAATGTCTGTTTTACTTTTAAGAATAAATTTCATGACTATTAAATTGTAATTGACACTAAAAAGAGTTATAATTCAATAGAAACAGAGTATTGTAGTCTATATTGTTCGGTCTTTCTTGCCCGAACTGACTCACACTCAGTTGAATAATAAAAGATGTTATTTTTCAATTTTTGCAAATCAGGGAAGATTTGTGTAAAAGTTTATTTTTAATGTATTTTACAAGTTCAATATACTTTAAACAATTATGAAGACTTACCAATTGTGATGAAGTAGTGAGGTTATTGTTTTCTTAAACTTATGTAGACGCTGGTAGGGGGAAGCTTAGTTCAAACTTCAGTGGGGATGACAGTACAGCCTCAGGGAAGTATAGCCCACACTACTCCCATGCAAACGGTGAGTTCCCAACTGCAACAATAAAACTATGCAAGAATTTACTACATTCACTTTAATTTAGGATAGGTTTAACCGACACCATAAATATCAGACTAAATTCACTGTTTCGACTGTTATATACTTTTAATGTCTATGCAGGCGATAAAAGTTTGTATTTCAAAATAAGAAAAGCACGTACTAGAAAAAATATATTCACAATGTATTTCAGATTTTTTTTAAGTCCTATTGAAATCTAATAAGTTTCTGTTTAAGTTCCAAGTCTTACATTTCAGTAGTTGTAAGAGCTTTAAGTTAGGCGCCTTGTAAAATCGCCATATGCATGTCATTTTATTTTTTTAATTTATGTTTTAGTTACACCCTTTCCTAATTTCCAATGTACGAATTGTATAAAATGCATGCTTATAATTACTTGACATAGTTATTTAGTTAATATAAGGTTAATAGCGATACACTTGATGATGCAATTAAACAAAACTCATTTATGTTGTATAAAAAGGTATCGGCAAGCAGCCTGTCGTCGCCTCAAATGAATCTACAAACTCAAAGCGGCATGGGCCTGGCTTCTACGCCGGTGCAAGGTTCAGTGGCGCCCGTGCAGTCCCAGACTCCGCAACTGACACACGTCAAGAATGAAGAAGATAAAACTCAACAGCTCGCCCAGGTTTGCCCTCCCTCTTACTTATTTTTCCGATATCTAATTATCACGATAGAATTAAGTAATCGCAGCGTATCTTTCTATTGTTTCTAGTTAAACCAGGCATTCATTGCTATTCTTATGACAGTCGAAATAACTTCTAAATAATTGAAATTTAATATTATACGTCTGGGTCCAGAAATGTATGTGGATGACTTAGTCTTTTGTATGCGTAATAAATGATTATTTTTAATACAAATTATATTTATTTATATTTGAGTATTTCCCTAGTAACTTAATTTTTAACAATGGTCACCCAAAATTGCGAACTTGGTCACCCTAATCTTCTATGTTGCCAACATAGGTGATTTGTGGCCAATAAGGCTATCATATCGTACAATAGAGCCCCATTCAGTTGTTTTTTTTGTTAGGTTATTTAATTTCGATGATTTCGTTAATGAAATGAAAAGATTTAAAAATTATTAAAAATGTTATTAAAACTATGCTTTCTAGATATTCAGAGTAATAATAGCGTTCGAGCTTTATGCTACCGCGTCCCAAATTTGCCTACATTAGACTACTAAAGCTGTGAAAAATGGCGAAATCATATTCGGAGTTGTTGGCAACACTGCTGACCGTTGGCTTTGGTCTCACGTTTTTAAGTTCGCGCTCCATCGGTTAGACGTCGTAGTCGCCTGTTAAGTTTTGGTGGTGCTTTTTGATAATTGTGTTTAATTATCGTTAGAATTTTTATATACGTGTTATCGATCCAGCTTGCAGTGAAAGATGGCGATTAAAGAAACTGTCTACAAAGTTATAAATATTTCCTACCAGCACTATGTACGTAGAATTTTAATCAAACTAACGAATAATATAAATGCGAATGTTTATATGAATGGATGGATGGAAATTTGCTATAAATATAGACCAAAGACTAGAAGAACACAAGCTACTAATAATTTTTTTTTTTATAATTCCGCGCGGATAAATTCGCTGGCGATAATTCTTTTAATAGTTTAATTGCATATAAATCTAATTAAAAAAAAAACTTATTTTCTAAAATGATATAGCATAGTAAAAAAAATATCGTATGTTAAATAAGGTATTCACAAAAATACTCTACTTATCATCGATATTTTCTCAATTAGAGCATGTGATTGATTATATTATCATTTTAAAGTCTTTTGACTGTTGTAGTACAACAGTCAAAAGATATTGCGTGGAGCCTTTCTATAGTATTAAAGAAAAGTTAGGCTTGATGGTGTTACCATCGCTGGTGCTTTTCTCTCCTTTAAAACGGACACTTTATTGAATAAGCATTCATGATAATGATTTTATGTTGCAATTCATTTGCAGAAATTACTGTATCCATAAATATATTTTGTACATTAAAATTCTTTCCATACACAGAGGAAAGTGTATGCTTGCCTCAACTTCGTGCCAATCAGCTCGTTGACTTCAAAAGTAAGAGTTGATGACATGTTTTTATGTTGTTGTTTGTGATGCAATGATTTATATCAAAAAATTATTGTTATCTAAGTTTAAAAAAGCTGGTTAAACTCCATGTTACCAAAATTATTTAGATTTATTTGCTTTTGTAAACTCTAAATGATTGCTTTGTTTACTTTTGTTCTTTTATTATAATGGAAGATTGTATTGTCATCTATTTTAGTAAAATTTACTTCATAAAATTGATTACCTTGAAGTTTAATCACAACTATAATTTTAAATTTTAAACTAAATATTAATTTCTTTTGCTTCCTCATTTGGTCTTCTTTGATAATTCTAAATTTTACATTATGTCTTATATGACAATTAAAATTTAAATAAAGAGATTGCTCATATTCTTCAAAGAAATTTAAAACATATCCCGATTTACAATAAATTTATTACTTCAATTTCCATAGTATACAACATTACCCAAGTTCCGAAAGTACATTTTTTTGCCTTTCTTTTTAATGTCTTAGTTTTTGGAAATGCTTATTTGTTTAGTATGCCATATTGATGTTTAGCATTAAAATTACTCTTAGTTAGTTAGATGTTTACAGGTTTTCTTTATATCAAACGCAACAAATAAAACTTGCCACTTTTTTGCTCAAATTCAAAATACATATTTTGTTTAATACTTTAATAACTTTAAATATAATTTTAAATATTCTAGTATGTGATGAGAAAATCTGTAAAAAGTAGTTTCTATAATTTGCAGTTTGCATAGCTCCACCTAAATGTATTGATTAGATTCTCTTAATCAGACCTATGTTAATAAAAAGTTTCAAAAAATCATTATAATATATGTAATAAAACAATGTACACATGCCAAGAAAGACTATAAAATGGTATTTTGTCTCATTTCAAAAAAAGTGCATGCGCAACTGCAATTGAATATTACTTGCGATCTCTTATGTACTATAAAATGTTGATAATTGAAAATCTTTGTTAATTTTTTATAATTTTCCTAGTCCGGGACTGGGGATGACACCGGAGAGGATGTGCCGCCACCGACCATGACCGTAAACACTGAATACGTCACCAGCACAGAAGGTGCCGGACCTTCCATGCCGCTTTTAGAAGCAACAAATGACTCTGGTGCACTAAGTGGCTCCTTCTCATCCGGTACTATACCTAAATTTTTATTAACTTGAGATTGCTTTGTACATCTGAATGAAATTTAAAATGTAATTTATAAAATTTGTTTTTTCTTAGGTGCAAGTCTGTATTCAGAATTTGTGTCTAGTTTGCAATCAACTAGTGAATCTATGACATCAAATGCTACCCCGGCTGTGTCTAATGCCAGCATGCCGAGCACTTCTCAAGTACAGAACCTTCCAGGGACACCACCGGTAAAGATTGTCACTTTTTCTCTAGTTACAACATTGTTTATATTTGTCTCTTAAACTTTAGTGTTTTAATTATATACAATGATATTGTTTGTGTTATTTGAAGGTAAGCTCCGCAGCCCCTGCATTTGCAACATCATCGCCCGTGCACACTGCGGTGCAACAGAGCTCAAATGCATTATTCAAGAGTCCCCAATGCAACCGTCACATTGCATCGCCGGCTGGTCATGGTAAGTGCTAATATATACGTTTACACGTTGTCAACAACGTGATCGCTCCCCCCTTCCGCGTACCCTGTCACCGTCTAAAAATAACATGGAATTGTTTTCGTCTTTTCTGACTTGTGATTTTCAATGACTAAGTAGGTTTAATATATTTTCTAACAACATTAACCCCTAATATAATTCTAGAATTTCACTTTAACAGCATATTGATAGATATTAAACTAACTATGATCAAACGTTACATCACATACTGTATCGCTTTGTTTATTTTTTTTACACATGATAACATATGTATTCTTTTATAATAATCGCTTTTTTACTTTTACTTATAATCATCATGTAACTTTATTTTAATTTTTATAACACCTATACGGTCGTCCATTAATGTATGAAAAGTATGTTTTTTTTTGACGTAGTATGGGAATACCCAAAATCACGTGTATTTGGTACCGTATTTAAAATACAGTTATAATGATATTAATCTGATTAATTGTTTTTAGTAATTAATTATTCGTAATAAGTGAGAAAATGAATAAACGTGATGTCTCATGTTATCCCATGCTTGTGGACGACATTAATGGACGATCTTTTGACACAATACATTTTTATAAAACTTTAATTATCTAATACCTCTCATGTCCACACTAACATCGTCTCTGATAAGTGTTTTCTTAAACTGGTAATTGAGGGAATGTTTTATAATTATTTCAATCGTTTTTTAAACATAATCAAAATGTTAGCAAATAATTTTTGTTTAAACGGCGAGGAGCGAGAGGAATTGCGTGCTACCTATTTTTTTCTCGAGCGACATTATTTATACAAAACAAGTGATATCACGCCACCAGCTCTTAAATTATTGGCGGTATAGCCCTGAACTCAGATTTGAAATTTAAAACTTCCCGATTCCTACATCGGTCTCGATTTTTTCAAACAAATATATTATTCATGTGCCTTTGTGCCGTGTGCAATATAACGCGGTGTGATATTTATTCTGCAAAGAAGTGGTGTTTTTTACACGTCTATTGGTTCTGAACAAAATCAACGCTTTCAAAGCTTGAAATCAGGCAGTTGCGACGTCATCATCCACATAATGCCAATACGAAGGAAGTAAAAAACGTTTGAAACATTGTGTTGACTTCTCTTTTCTTTTAAGCGATATTCGAAAAGGTTATAAGCTAAAATCAATTGTATCGGTAAAGATTGTGATAAAAATTTGTTTTACAATACAAGTCTTATTTATTTATAATATAAAAATTAGAATTTGTAGTTTTGCTTGTTCGAAAATTAATAACTCCTATCCTACTTTTCTTGTCTTCATATTATCTACTTAAATATCGCAACGACTTACGCTTTCTTCAAATCGTCATACAACTTTAAATCTTAATTAACAAACTTAATTATTTATGGTAGTCTTTTTCAGTGAATGCTTAGTGGAATCGATAAGTATTAAAATTGAATTTGTGTTTTTAGATAAGGGATTGCCAAAGGCTATGGTAAAGCCTAATATTCTGACGCATGTCATCGAAGGCTACGTAATTCAGGAAGCGGGAGAACCGTTTGCAGTAAGTTATTGTTTCAAATAAAGTGAGCGAGTGAAATAATTTTACGTTATTAAAACGTAAAGTTGATTTGTACCACAAGTAGTTGTAAGCTACTTGAGGTGGTTGTCTAATTTACTATGAATACCCGTATGTCTACGGGAATAAAAATAAGACGACCAGACTTGCGCAAACTTTTTTTGATTTGAGTGACACAACGAGGAGTTACTGCGTAAGTTTTAACACAAATTATATTATCGTTAGCATTTCCTAACTAACATATGTTGAATTTGTAGGTGAACCGGCCTTTCCGTGAATGGACGGCTACAGGTGACAGGGAACAAGACAAAAATCGTGGTACTAAAAGATCGTTGCCTAATGATCGTGATCAAAGTGAGTATAAAGTCGATATATTTCTATAGCTTTTTCAATGTTAATTATAAGTTCAAACTGATGTTTTTCTCGTTTGTTGAAGACAAGAAAAGTTGGTCTGCTAGATTAAAATGTATCAACTTTTTATTATGTTTGTCGTACAATATCGTATGGTAGGGATTAATATTATATAGATATTTGTACTATTGGATAAAATGCCCTCCAAATATAAACCCATTGGAATAAAGGCTCAAGATTAGGAAGTACTAGCCCTGTTATTTATTAATGACACACAAACACACATACACACACACATGTTACGATGCACTACTACTTTTTTCATCATTTTTATTTTTTTACTTTATCATTTTAATTGCATTTAGCTATTACCATATATTATATATTGAAAAAATAGCCAATTCTATGTGTTATTTACTTTTGCGATCCAGACAAAATACCTTTTAATTTTTTTATTTCAAAATAAAGTCTATACTTTGTTCGTTTTAAATTGATAAGTTTGACAAACTGACATGATGAACAACCATGAATATATACTAACGAACATTGGTTCTTTAATTAAATTAATCAAAGAGATAAATGATGTAATTTAGATACTTTCATAGCGTTTTGTGTTCTGCTACATACATATCTTATTTTTCTTTTGAATGCATTATTTAATTTTGAAGAATGAAAGAGGAATAAGAAGAAACAATTATATAAGTAGTGTAATTCAAAAACAACAATCACAAAAAATTTGACTCCCAATTTCTATTATTTATTAACAATTGACTTATTTTACTCAACCCATCAAATTAAAACGGACAAAACCATACATTTAACTTGAAAATTGCATCAAATCATAATGAGACTATTAAGTTTTATTCAACTATTTTTTTTTCTTTTAGGCAAGAAGCAGAAGATTGAGACTGCAGTATCCAACAATGGTACAGCAGCAGCTGCTGCAGCTACTGAGGTGCCTGAACCGATACCCGGCACTTCAAAAGCAGCTGCTGAACCACCTGCTGCCGAACCCGCAGAGGCTGCACCACCTGCCAGGGTTGTCAATGCCAACAAATGGACGGTAAGACCTTGTATAAAAACTTAAATAAATAATAAAAAAAAACTTAACTATTAGGTTAGGAAGAAAATCCGACAGTGTGCCGGTGTACTGGCGCAACACTAGCCCTACTAAAATGTCGACGTTTATGTCCCCTCACTAATCTTTCTGATACTTCACGTTGTAATGAAAGCGCGCCATTCGCGCCAAAGGATTCTAACTAATAATGTCTAAAAGTACTTATTATCTCCCTTCTTATTTATTATAAATGTAAATGTTTGGATGTATGGATAGATGTTAGGAGGTATATCTAGAACGGTTTTATGGATTTTGCTGAAATTCGACATAGATATAGAACATAATCTGGAAGAACATTGGCGCCTAATAAAGTTTTATCAATTCGGCGCGGACGGATTCGCGGGCGACAGCTAGTAATACTATGTATGATGTAGTTATAACCATAAAATTCCATGCCACTTATTGAAACAAAATATCTCAGACTACGATATAAATGTCCGATATCTGATAGATCAACATATTTTTATAAAGCGGCTGACTTAACATTTAGTATCGTAATGCAAATAATTTTGCACTCAGAGACATTTAATGTATACGCTGAGTAAAGTTTAGTATATTTATTTTTATAGGAAATAAGTGATATGATGTTCTTGAATTTACATTAATGTATTGTGTTTAATTTATCGCAGGTTGCTGAAGTGTACGAGTTTATCAGGAAAATACCTGGCTGTGCGGGCTACGCTAATGAATTCCTGGCTCAGGAAGTTGATGGTGAGGCATTGCTGCTCATCAAGGCTGAGCACCTTGTTATGGCGCTGTCCATCAAGCTGGGGCCCGCACTGAAGATTGTTGCCTGCATTGATGCTCTGCGCCCGGAGAATGAACAAAACTCTAATGAGCCCGAATGAGGTGAGTTTGTTAACAAATTATTATCTTACTTATAGATGCGAATGTTTAAATGAATGGATGGATGGATGTTTGTTTGAAGGTATCTTAGGAACGGCTAAATGGTTCTCGTGGAAATTTGGCATAGATGTAGAACATAGTCTGGAAGAACACATAGGCTACTTATTACGTTTTTTTTTAATTCCGCGCGAACGGAGTCGTGGGCGACAGCTAGTTAATTAGAATCTCTCCCCCATATTAATTTCCGAAAACTTTGCAGCTTAGTACAGTTTAAAAATATGATTTAACTGTAACAGTATTTTTAGAATGTAATAATTAATATTTGTTTTTATTATGTTTGGTACTAAATACATATTTTTTTTCTTTTCAGAATTAATTTTCAAAATTAATCTCATGGACTTTGATTAAAGCGAGATTAAATTTCTTTAATAATACAGTTATGATATTTATTAAAGAAGCGCAGTGACTTCATAACGTAAATGTGTAATTTTTGTTATTTGTAGTGAATGTGTTTTGTGTATGGTGCAGTGCATCAGTGAAATAATTTGATTACATGTGTTTTGAAATATTAACATTTATTATATAGTTAAGATGTAGTAGTCTATGTATAGTGTCTACCAAAAATATTGTTTACTCGACACATTTATTTGGAATATGTATTCCACTTTTCTCTTATGTATTGTTAGTCATTTTTATCTTTATATTAATTTAACTATCGTACTTATATTTTGTATTATTTCATTAATTGTACATTTAAGATTGGTGCAAGTATTTTTTTTATAATGAATTTGTTGTAAATATTAAGCCATTCCTGTTTCCGACTATATTTAGAAATGCGAATGGCTTCTTAAATATTATCCCTTTTTTTGTTATTTTGTTGATGAACTTAAGTTTTAAAATATGATTGTTTATATTTTGTGTGTTTAGTTTTTATATTTTAAGGTATTACAGCAACATTTAACTGATGGCTACAACTAAAACTTAAGAATATTTTTTTTGTCATTCAAAATCAGCTCTAAAAATCTATCTTGTTAAACACTAGAATTATTTTAGTGTATAACGCGACTCCATAACTTCTGTTGTAAAGTTCAAAGAAGCAAAAGCGAACGGAAAAAAGACTATATATGTTCCAATATAAGGTTGATTTCATTTCATTAAAATTAGTTAGCACGTTAGTTCTGGAAAGATGTAAGTTTAAAACTTTTTGTTATACATTTAAATAATATTGACCATTAGAAAAAAAAAACAAATTTTCTTATCAAAATTTAAATTAAATTTTTTTTTATCAAAGGCACTAGGTATCCCCGCGTGCCCTCACAAAATTCCCTAAGTTGTAGCCATTATGTGGTGTCTGTTAATACCTTGCTATCGTCATTTAGGACACATGTCGAGTGGTCCGCCTATTCCATATTAAGTTTTAGCACCATTCATTTGGTGCTTTTTATTTAAGTTGAATATTATTTTATAATTAGATTTAACACACTGCATCAATATGCAGTATATATGTAAATAATAGTGTTTCCCTTCCCCCTAACACAACAACCCGCATAATGATGAAATAGCATTAGGAAACTTGTATCTTTTCATATGTTAGTTTGTAGTTAACGGAGCTGAAATGCCCAAGACCCCACCATTCAAACATAGACTTACAATAAATCATTACTAACGGCTGTTTGAAGCCCGAGAGCTGAGGGTTCCATACCCGAGTCACTCAACAGTAAATAGAAACTATTCATTACAATATATAACATTAAAGTAGAATTAGATTTAATTTAATTAATAATTAATCTATTTAATATTTAACAATACTTTGCACCATCATCCCTAGTTTTGAGTTTAATTCATAAATGTATCTGTAAGTGTATAACATAAAATAATAGAAGAGTAATAGACATGTCTAAGTAACCTCTCTCTAGTTCTGAATTTTTTATGTTAAGGCTATGGTTCCAAAAAAAATTTATTACTAGCGTATAAATGGAGACATTAGAATGTCTGATATGTATGTGTGTATGAAAGTAGTAGTATATGTATGTTTGTATACACATATATATATATTTAATATGTATCATGTTTGAGACGTTATTACCTTTTTTTTGTAAATTTCTGGAACAGACACATAGTTGTCTTAAGTATTAGTAATGTTATAATTATTATATTCATATTATTAATAAGCTTATTACGTGTTGGGATAAAGTTGTAGTTGATTGGTGTATCTTTTTTGTTTACAGCGATAAGTGTGTACTTTGTTTAATATATATGATTGTTAAAGGAGGCCGCTGTTGGTTATAAATAACCAAATGTGCAATCGCTGTTTACAAATTTTATTCATAGTTTCGCCAAAGTAAACGCTTTGTGTTTATTTTTTATTTTTCATATATTTGATTTTAGTACCGCCGTATCCAGAGTTCAAGTTTAAGGCAGATACTTAATGTAGAAATCAACACTAAAGTGTTTATTTAACTCTGAGTTCGGTGTTAATCAATTTATCTATGGTGCTACTTAGTTCTTGTGTTTATGTAGCATATTATTTTGCAACATTTATTTTTTTTTATAACATAGTATAGTAATTTGCATAGTTATATTTTATTTGCGAAGTAAATATTTGTACGTAAAATCTTGATATCTGTATTTGTTTTAATTTTATGGAAATACCAAAACATGTCAGTAGTTTTTCTAAATAAAACTTCTCTGATAATTACATATTTTGGATGTACTTTTAAACGTAAAATTATATATTTAAGGCTAGTAATTTGTTAATCATTGTGAATGTTCTCCGTACTAGCGGATTTGATTATTGACTTACGTGTTACTTGAGCCAATGAGCCAATGTAACAGAATATTTAGTGCATCGATTTATTCCATAAACTTAATGTCAGATTAATGAATGTGTAGTGTTCGATGTAAGCGTATATAAATTAATCTTTAGTTAAACTGAAGATGTCGGCAATTATGTTTATTGTACTTTTCAATAATATTCTGAGTGTCTATGTATTATTCAGTCCCAGGCGCAGTCAAATGTAATCTCACTATTGTTGTCGCGAAGCTTTTGTAAAAACAATTTCGTATATTTAATGGAATATTAGATGTTTGTTCGTGCGCTGCATTAGTGAGATTGCAAATTAATATCATGCAACTACCATTATGTATTAATAAAATATCGCAGAGCGAGCCGGTCGTTTCGAACGATGATGATCTTTTTCAAGTCCGTATAAATGTTGCTCAGATAATTGAAACACTTAATAACCAACAAAATTATTTAATAAAGTGCATGAGACTGATGTGACTTCTTTTATTTCTTTCCTATATAATTCCATCCTGAACACCGCAGTTGTAAAACCAAATTAAACAGTAACATAAAACAATTTATTCAAAATTTACATTATATTAAAAAAAAAACTCGTATGATGAAGCTTAAAGCTAATTAACTTATGTAATTAACTATCAGAACATTAAAACACCAAGAAACTTTTCTTTTAACATGTCACTAATTGTGGGTTTCTGAGACCCATGTAAAACATATCGTCATACTTGCCTCATCTTTGACAAAACAGAGATATTTTTTAAAAAGAGATTTCGGTCTTAGAAACCCGCGATAACCTTTGTAAGTTAAGAAGGCGGACGAGGCACAACTGGATCAAATAGAACAGTGCTAAAAAATTAATGAAATCTGGGATTTCAGCAAATTTAGTTTATAAAATTAATGGGAAACTACAGGATAGTATATGAATTAGACAAATGATTTGGACACTATATCTTGCTATGAACAATCCAACATTCATATTTTTCTGCATTGTGAATACGTAACCGTAAGGGACTGCTTATACAGATCGGGGGTAGAATAGAGCAGATTTTTATAGCAAATAAAATTGAGTCTTAAACAACTTACATTAGGTTTAATTTTACTTTTCCGCTCTTTTACTCTTGAAAAGATGTGCAAAGTAATTTAAAAAATCTGCTTCGCGCTCCGCCCCAATCTGTCTGAACTGACCCTAAGTTCCTACCGTCGTATAACACTTTGACTTTTTATTAAGTGTGAGAGAGGCGGTAATATATTTAGGATAAGCTACGACAGTATAGAGTTACTGTTTGACTTCCACCTCACACAATGTAACAGCGCAGATGACTAACAACGTTATTTGACTCGTGAGAACTGCGCCGAAATAATTTACCACACGTATGTAAACCAGTGGTCGAATTACTGTAACCAGAATTGGTGTAAACATATGAAATTTCGTAATGTTTTTTATTATGAAATGTCACAATAGGCCTTCGTAGTTGGGAAATACAACAATGATACCGATTTTTAGAGAGATGACAATGTGTTTATGTTAATGATTCGACAATAAAAAACCTTTTATATCTATAAAAGTAAATATAAAGTTATCTTGATCATTTCACAATTTTCTAATTTAGTAAAATGCAAACAAAAAGTACATACACATTATTTACATTGTTAACATTAATTTAAAAATTATTTTACTCGTGTTACAAAAATAGTTAAGAAATCAATTCTCCATAATGAATCCACTCAAAAAGGTCTCTTGATTAATTTGTACATTAAATGAATTCACAACAGATTGCGTTATCACGTTGAATAAATTCTGTAACAATTTATATTTGAACTTTTGCCACACCTATTGCATTGTTCACATTTGTCTATTGATATATCTACGAATAATTTGGAAAAAATACTTCGTCTCGCGTGTGCCCTTCGTACCGGTAAGGTTTCCTTAGATGTGCCGCTTCGAACGTTGGCTTCGCCCGGAGTCCCTTCGGCTGTTCTTCTGACGGTTTTACTTTTGAACTCTCTAAAATTTTCTGAAAATAACATAAGCTACCTCATTCTTAGGTTATATTGCAGACTATTAACGTAGAAATAAATTTAATCGTTACGTGAGAACGGCAGGAAGTTGCTAGATACGGTCAACATAAGTGCAAGGCATCGCGGAAGCTCTTTGTCCAGCACTGGACTCACACAGACTGATGATTATATTATTATAGAAGTTTTGTAGTGTTTTTAAATTTCAGCCAATAAATACTTTTATGAAGGAGATATTTAAGCGTGCATTATTTTTAATTGCATTATTTACTAGAAATATTAAGAAGTGACTGGGACAAGTTTGCAGAAATACTAAATATAGTGGGATACTTGCCCATCAAAGCAATGCGTCCCGGACATTCTCCGCAACCGATGGTGCTGACCAAATTCGCTTTCCTACAGACCAAGCGGAAACTTTATCTTAACGAAACAGTCATATTGTAAAAAGACCACAAAATTAAAAATAATGCTCGTTTAAATAACCCTGTAAATACAGGCAGATTGATTCTTGCAGAAAATAATTTTAAATCTACGGTCGACTATTTAGTGTGAAAAGTTAGTAATAATTGATTTTCTAATAGTATGTACTTAATTGGTGTAAAAAGATTTTTATTTTTTATAAAGGGCTGCGATTACCCTGGGATACTGGTTGTAGTCGAGAGGTCGACTTGCTGGCAGGGGACGGATCATCATCCGTGACTTGGTGAGCGGCACTGCCGGCGCCTTGAACGAGATCCAATACATATTCTGTCCTTGTGGCTCCTCTGCAGACAGCGTATATCTACCGTTAAGGTTGCTGCAACAGAAGTGTCGTAGGTTTAATAAAAATATTATTAATTTATTCATAAATTATAGAACCTTATTGATTTTGGCTAAATTTTGACGAGTAATGTCGGTGATTTTGCTTTTAAATGCTTTGATTGATCTTGATTTATGTGTTCAAAGGTAATACTCAATTACCCATAATGACCTTATTAATTTCTTATTCTCTTTCTAAAGATTTATTTATCTAGGTTACATTTTATGGGGAAAATGGTTGTTGTGATTGTCAACTAATGCTTTTTTTAAAAGCAAACCTTAGTAAAACAGTCTTTACCAATGTATAACGAAATTATTACCTTTTGTCACATTCTTTGTACCACCAAGCGCCGCCATGTTCGGTGGCACACGACCCCTCTTTCCATTCGTCATTGTCCGCGTCGTAAGTGGAAAACTTCTGCCCGGCGTGGTATGATAATGAGTCACCTTAAACAAACACTCTTCATTAAGAAGTCATCTCCCAAATAGTCGACAAATAGTTTATTTTTCAAATTGACATATCCTATTTTTCAATCTATCTCTTCTATAAAAAATTCTTGTAAAATGTTCTAAGATTAGATAGATAGACTAGAAAATTACTGTTGTGGTATAGTTCGACTAGGTATCGTAATTTTATTTCAATTCCCTTTTCAATCTAATTTAGGGTAGCGTTAGCAAATATCTTTATGTTATGCGTTAAGTCGAATATTTGTCATCCGACTATGATATTTCTATTTGAGAATGGCATATGCTTTATTTAGAAGCCTAAATAGTTAAGTCACAAACCTGCAGATCCGTGAAAGGAGCCGAGCGTGCTTATCCTGTAGCCTTCATGTTCTGGTGCGATGGTAAAGACCGAGTATCCCGCGAAGCCGTCCCTCCCGTGCTGCGTCTCCAGTTCGATCCTTAGCTCGTACAGCTTCTGACTGGTTAGATGGTGCAGCTGCTCCAAACCGAGCCAGAATTCACCCGCCAAGTTGCCAAAGCCGTATTTATACTCGGACCAAGACTTGTAAAAATCTTGCGAGCCGTCGTAACGATTTTGAAATACCTAAAATTTTTATTGGTATCACATAAACTGAAAATGAAGTGCTATCGATTTGTTTTGATCAGTTACTTGAATCATTTTTACCTTTATTTTAATTTTTAAGAGAGACATATAAGACGTGTAAATGATTGTGGCGTTTAACGTAGATATCGCCGATAAACAAGACTGAACTTAAAAATATTTATGGTGTTTTATCACAATTTTACACAAAATATAGGTAGGTAATTAACATAATCCTTAGTTTCTTTTATTAAATAACAATAATATCATTCCTACCGTCCATCCCCCACCAGCAGTGCTAAGATCACACAAAACGTAGAACGGATCAATATCGTCGGGTTTGATCTTGTAGATGCCTGATATATTGAACCCTTGAATTTGTATTTCATGGCAGTCAGTAGGGTATCGCTCATTACGGTCCATTCGACCGATTCTGAGAAGAAATAAAATATATATGTATTGAACGTTTTCGATACAAAATTATTTTAAACACTTGAATATACTAACTTGCATTCACATCTCTTCGGTTTTTGTTCATGTAGCGCTTTTCTAAACTCACTTATTATTGACAAGCTGTCCAATCCACCGCCTCCTGACTCCTGCCGACTAAGGAAAATGACTAATTTGAAAGTAGGATATACATAAATAATAAATTATGAAAATTAAATACTTTTTTCCGTAGTCCGCCGCAGGTCCACGGAATTATAATTATTTTGTGTGTTTTTTGTTGTGACGTCATACTTACTTGTGATAAAGTTTACTGTTCTGTCGATGTTTAACTTCTGCAATAACTCCTGAAATGGATTCAACGCTTGCCATGATGCCCTTTATATGGTCTTCAACGAACTTAAGTCGCGCGTCCAGTCCGGATTCCAATCTGTATACGCCGGTATCCACTGTAACAATAATATGGCTCAATCACCTTATAAAAGTTATTTAGTTTTTTAATTTTAAAATACAAATAAATATATTTCGTTATTGTTTGATATCGTGGATGATATTTTATCAAAAACATGTTTAAACAACGATGGTTTATCGTAATACGTTTACTGATGCATACTGCTCTAAGTAGCTCTCTCGTCGTCAAATCTTTATCAAAGCTTTGGCTTATAGATATACATATCTTGAAGGAAGTATGCGTTGCCACGACCTTTTTTTTCTTTCCCTAATCTTTATCTATCATGACCCATTATGGCCAGTGAAGTGTAGTAACTTTTGGACGATGGTATGGTCTTGCTGCGGATCGCATAATTTCTAAAACTATGCGACATAAGACCTGCCTTTTGTAAGTCTAGGCCTGCTTATCGTACTAATAACGAGAAGCCACGTCTTAGTATTTTCATACTGTGGTATTTTTTGAGACAATAAGATTTAAATTCCCCTGTCGATAGTTTTGCTTTTTTAAAGTTTGCGTTGAAAACTAGGATAAATGTTAATTTGAACATAAGCGAGAAAATAAGAATATTTTGAGGGCAAAGTTTGTTTATATTAGGATATTTGAGATTTTCTAGAGACTAGTTGTGATCAATTTACCAGTATATTACTCATCTAAATTATTTTATGAAACATAAAATGTTAGCAATAAGTGGTAAGAAGAACAGTTCACGATTAGGCAACAAAGGAAATTATAAGAATCACGATTAACTTCATTAAGAAGGCTTACTATGTGGTAGAGTAATACCTCCCCTATCTTGCGACGCTTTTTCTAATTTTGCTCTCACGTAACTTATATCTGTCTTCAATAAATCTATTGCTGTGTCCAACTTCTCTGGGAACAATTGACTTTGTAATGATTTCGACAGCGCTGCTAGATATTTCAATATATTATTTGTTTTCTCGTGTACTTCTATATCCAGCCTGTTCAATCTGAAGTCTATACTGTCGATTTTCTTTAGATATTTTTCACTTGTGGTGATCGACTCCATGATCTTTTCTATGACAGCCTCGTTTTCTGACATCATAGCGGACTGCACAACTCTAGTATAATTGTCGCGTTTCCTCGATGCAAGCATTGCCCTACTCAATTCATCTTCGTATTCTTTTTTCCATGAGTTTTTATCTGAGTGTTCACTTCTGTGTTTTTGTTTCTTAGCTCTATTAGGATCCGGGACGACTTCCGAGGATATAGGAGAAATGGTCAAGAGTGCAAGCAGTAAAATGTATAACATATCGATGTGCGAACGTTCACTTGGCCGTAGCGCGACTGGCCCGCTCAAACATTTTCCACGCTCATACAAAGTTTACAAACAGAACGGTCATCAAATAAAAACAATCACGCTTTGTCCCAGCAGATGATTCGTAATAACGCTACTTCGCATCGTTAATTGTTAATAGAATGTTCACGAGCGACTATTTAATTTGTTTGGTCGTATTTTCAAAATATATCTTATTGTTTACAATAAAGACGTCTACAATGTAAATTGTCGACTTCCTCGCGCGTGTCGACTCGTACAATATGTGCAGAGGTATTTCAAAAATCAGTTTACACAAAGACACCACCAACTGAACACAAAATGTAAAGAAAATTTAATTACATTATCGTAGAAAGTTCTAAAGATTTTGTTTTTGCTTTTACAATTTAGGACACATCTGCGAAAAGAAATGTAAAAGTTGTCTGCTAAACGGAACTGACCGAAACAAATAAAATGTCATGGCAGATTCATACGCTTGGGTTTCGGCTAGCGTTTACGACAATGACTTAGAGGCTTACCTCTCGATTGATGAACTTCGTCAAGTTTTATTTGATGGAGCAGATTTTTAACGATCACATCTAATAATATGTTGAAGGCGCAAAGAGAATAAGCAAAAAGCAGTATGCTCATGACGTTTCTATTACGTTTTAATATTATAAAAGCGAAATTTTAGGCTATTGTTTGGTGTGGTCGCTTCCTAGACGTTGATTTATTATGGCTCTGTGTGATGACGATCAGCGTGCGGTCAAGGTGACTCCAAAACCAGCCTGGAGACATCAAATTGATGGATGGGTTGTTATTACGTATCTCCAAAATAAGCTAAACTTATCTCACTGTAATTCGACACAGATATAGAATACATTCTAGAAGAACATATAAGCCCATAGTCAGGTCATTTCAAGATCAAAGTGAGGGGTTCAGAGTCTACCCAAGGAGATTTGACCTATAGTCCCGTAAATGTGTACGGCTCCCGCGGGATACATTTGTTTCACATATTTCTTCAATAACTTCGACACATCTTATTGCAATTTGGCAATATAAACAATGTCTCGAACAGCCCATGAGATACTTTTCAAGTTTTATAATTCTGAGCAAATGATGTTGCGGGCAAAAGCTATTTATTTGGGCACTGCGATCGCACGATTACTAAGCTTACTTACAATATTTTTTATATTATTATATATAATTACTTAGCAATTTTCTTTCGTTATTGTCTCTTTTTTATCTTATTGTTTTATTATTCTCATGCCTCGCTTATTATTATATGGTAAGATAGTTTCTAATTACAGACACAATGAACAGAAAAGTAAAGCAAATAATATCCTTCATCTACAAATGAGACTAAATAATAAAATTATAAAAATCAGGAATGACAATACATAAACGTTAAATGCATACTTAAAGCATTAAAGTTAGGAAATAATATGTAAAATACCTCGTCGCAGTGAATGATTGCTGGAATGATGATGGTGTGTGAGTAGATATTTGACTTTGTCCAAATCGTTTTTCAATGATTGTATCGCATTCTCCATGACATGTACGGGCGACAGTTGAACCAGTTTCAATATTTCCATCAGATACTCTATTATCGTATTCGTTTGATTCTGCACTAATGAGTTAAGATTGTCCACTCTATCATCTAATAAATTGATCTTTTGAAAGTATTGATCTTCAGTTAAGATGTTGCTTTCAAAATTCTTTACAGTCAAATCTCTTCGCGATGTTCCCGCTGATATTGGTGGTTGGGCTAAAGTCATCTTGTCTATGTGTTCCTCGTGTCCTGATGATGCTCCATGTTGGTGACCTTCTGAGTGACTTTTTTTTGCTGCAGATAGTGTGAATATTGTAAGGGCCATTACTAACTTTCTCTTCATTATCTGTCTGGCGCCGGTTGTAACGTTTCGGTACATTTAACAGCCGCGCTGTGTCGCGTGCCTAATAAGTAACTTACTTTCATCAAAACATTGTACCCTGTAGCCTACCATTGTTAAATGGAACAATATCCTGTTTAAAATTATATAAGGAAACATATACAATGTTTATTTAAAAGAAAGTGTCCAAACGTGTTATCATAACTTGCAGTGATTACTAATTTTACAATCCGCACTACTGTAGTATTACAACTAACTAATAAATGAAAGACAGATTATAATGTTACTGTATATTATAAGAAATTTGTATAAAACATAAAAAGTGATGATATAAATACGCTTCACAGTGGACTACAACGAAACATTTTTATTTGTTAATGTAACTTAGGAAGATAAACGCCTCTGCTAATTCAAGAAAGAAAATTAACTGTTGTCCTGTCCAATAACACGAAATAAATCTGTTAACTTAAGAATTAAGCCCAGATGCATGCCCTGGTAAGATGTATTACTACTTTTTTTAAAGTATTTATCAAGCTTTATTTGGTGTAAGGCAAGTACAGATGCTACAATAAGGTACAATCGTAGCTAAAACAGTTTCAGTACCATTTTCTCTAGTCGTATTTCGATTTTCATATAAACCTAAAAATAATTAGGTACAGGATGGCGATACAAAAAGCACTGTAACAATTTGTCTTTTTTATCGGGAGCTGTAGACTGATTTTTACCCGTATTAGAAATTTTATCACTAAAGAGGTCAACATTCAGCAAAGCAATGCAATTATTTAATAACAGCGATTCTCTTTCTTTATCACTTAATTTACTCTTTTGTTTCAATGCTTTCCAACTGAATCCACGTCTTTTCCTAATATTATCTTTAACCCTTACACTGCTTGTGTGTAATACTGTCTCGACTCCACCTCCAATATTATAATTATTACATGCGGGTGTATTGGAAATTGAATAATCAAAACGTTTAGACCTATATAAGGGTCCCCGCACTACAGCGGGTGTACACGACGGCTTATCAAGCCTATATTGTGCAGGCCCAGGAGTTTCATCCAAATTTTGTATTGGTATGAAGTTGTACCAAGGCTGAAAACGTTCGGTAGATGTATAAAAAGGTGCTGTTTTTTGCAACGGCAAAGATCTTTTTGTGTCATTCATCTTCATAGGTAGATCTGCGGGACTGGGAGCACAGAAGTTCTTCTCCAGAGGTGTCATTCTCTTGGCGTTAGACTTGAACATCCAACTTGACTTGATACATTTTTCATGTTGTTCTTCTTCCTTAATTTCATTTTCTTCCTCAGCAATTTCATCGAGGATTTTTGTTTCAGTAAACCGTTTTGTAAATGACCCAAAAGGTGCTTTTGAACAGATCATAATGTTACAAATCTTGCGAGTAGTTTCATAGTCAGCTGGTCCAGGCGCCTGATGCGTGGTTCGTTTAAACCTTGGCGCTTTAAATCCAAAAGGAGCTATGGGAGGCAATTTTGCATGACAATAAGTGTCTGGTGGCTCTGGTAAATCAAATGTACGTTTAATTGTATAAGCATTAGGTCCAGGAATTACTTCGTATTTAGAAATTTGAAATCTCTCAGCTTTCGAACCTAAGAACTTCAATTCCGTTCCTTTAGGTGGTTTTGGACTGTAACTAGCTGGGCCAGGTAGATTTTCTCTTATATTCTTTTGTTGAACCATTTCAATGTACCTGTACTGTTTCGATTTTCTTCTTTTCTCTGCACGGATCTTTTCCGCACACTTTTCTGTTTCAGTAGGTCCATGTTCTATGGTATAATCTGCTGGACCTGGACCATCGTGTACAGTTTTGGTAGATCTCCGCGCTGTCCAGTGGCTCCATTTGCATCCACGGTAAAAAGTAGTAAATTCACGTACTACAGCATCATACAGTGGGGGACCAGCCTTAAAGCCTTCAAGGACACGTTTCTTTCTACCATCAGGAAAAAATTGAAATCCACGATCTCTTCTACATGGTACCGATAACCCACTATCACTCATTGCCCTGGGATAAGGTCCTATAAATATACGCGGACGGTCAGGGTCTTCAGTTTTCAACTCGGGTTCTTCGTTTTTTGGTAAGCATTCACATATATTTTTATCACATTGACAAATAATTTCATCCAATGCATCATTTGTGATTGCTTCGTATTTAAATCGTGGAACTGTTGAACGAATTGACGTACAATTTGGAATGTGCCGGTCGCTCTTAGGGCTGTATGCAGCATGTGTCCAGATCTTATTACCTTTTTGACAAACACGAGGGGATTTTGAAAGGAATGGTGCTACGCTTTCTTTTTGTTTTCTATCGAAAATACATTGGTATTGTCCAGGATCAAGGAGTGCGTAATATTTTGTTACCTTGGGAAACCTTTCTGCAAGATCAAAAGCCATTATGTGTAAAATATTACTAAAATTTTAATTTTTGTTAATTAATTGTGAAAACTGTGAAGGCATAGGAAATACAATGTTTATTTCCCGTCATCCCTTTAACCCTCTGACAAATTACGTTGACATATGTATGAACGTCCCATTTACGTCATTTTTTGTGTGGTAAGAAGGTTTTATACATTTTCTGACAGATTTAACAGCGATGGTAGTGAAGCCCCCGTATGAATAACGGCAGAATAATAATTATAATTAGAACTAACCATGATAGCAACGTCTCCCTCACCGGGCGATGTCACAAGAATCTTATCGCATTTTTTTTATATTGGCAGGGGGTCTATAAGTTATGCATAAAGCATTCCCCTCTGAAAAAAAGGGGTCTATAAGTTGAAAAGGTTACCTGTGAGCAAAACATATCACAACATAATGCGTACTATTTTTCTGGAACTTTGAAATTAATAAAATGGAAATAACAAGGCACGCAACTGCCGTATCCTCAGTGGTTAAAATATGAGGCTGTCAATTAACATTGTTATACTATTTGTAAGATACTTTCGGAAGTACAGCCTAGTACATTTTATTTATTCTTTGGTCTGGTCATGGAACCCTATGACGGAAATCCAAAGTAATGAACATTTTCCAAAAAAGATATGACCTAAAGGTCTATGTTACCAGGTCATAAAATTAAAAAAAAACCCTCTGACGGATCGGATAGTTTGACAATTCTTCATTTATCTGTCACTGTCACTTTGGCAGATTTTATGTACACAAGAACTTTGTGCTACTGTAATGTTTGCTGTATAGTTCTATTGAAAAATACGGCATTTGATGATTTTATTATTAACGTTACGATTGCAATGATTCAAAATGCATTTAATTAATAGAAATTCGTTACCGTTAAAAATCATATCAATGTAATTACTGAATATAAGAAGCAATGGTTTAATTGATAATACAGTCACAAAACATGGGGACCTATTTACTGTTCTTTTTAGTATGTCTCAGAATTACGACAGTTTTTTCTGCTGAAGTAACGGACCCCGTTTTATGTAATGCGACAAGTTCTGAACGTGTAGAATATGAATTTAGTACTGATGTTGTCGGAAGTGAACATATAATTACATTTAGAGGATATTTCCTTCGAAGAGCGAGAGAAAATTATGTGACTGCTGCACTGAACAACGCCGGTGTAAGTTGGGTTATTTAAAAATAAGATTTTTTTTCCGAAAGATGTACTTTATTATTTATTATTGATAATAGTGCTATATTTGTCAAAATTAAGAAATCCAGTAGAATCAAAAGTTGTGAAGTATTTACTATAAGTAGACGGGTTGCTATCCAACGTTTTGATTATTATTCATGATTGCTGGCCATAAAATTGAGATCATGACATCTATTTTGAGATCTCTCTATTTTGATGTTTGTTGTGGGTAATTCAAAATATGTATGCAGCTATAGCCCATTTCCTACATTGTTTTCTTTTGTAACTTTTAACAGACTTTAACTTAGGAGGAGGTTCTAAATTTGTCTGTATGGTTTTTTCTAAAGTTGAAACATTTCCTAAAAGATAACACACAAGAATGTTACTCAGCAAAAATGCTGTTGAAATAAATGTTGAAATAATTTGGTAACTTGTATAAAGTTTGTAACAATGATGAAATTCATTAATACACCACATGTCTAAACAGAGTTAAAAGTCTTTCTATATCAAAAGGGTCAATTACCGACTTATCAGATAAGGAGGGTCATAAAATTAAACACACCAAAAATTACACACAAGCTGAATGACCATGAATTACTGCATAATAATCATGACAATTGTTTTAGAATAGTTGGAAAATAATATAATATGTAATAATTTGACAATACAAAGAATAATTTTGTTTTTTACTTAAAATGTATGTACACAACAATCATATATAATTCAAAATACGTAAAAAAAATCTAAAATGTATATAGTTTAAGAAATTTCTATCACTGTTTAGAAACGCTGTATCGAAAAACAGTAAAATTAACTAATTTTATTCCCAAACCAGTAATCAAAGTAAATATTATCATAAGGTATTGTGGTCCTTTCATTTCAGGTATCGAATTGGACTATAGTTCAACGTGAAAATCCTGCTAAAGATTATCCGAGCGATTTCGATGTGATTGTAATGAATGAAGGTGGTCGAGCAGCACTTGATGCATTAAAAGACCATCCTGCTATCCGTCGTGTTACAGCACAGAGGATAGTTCAACGTACCATCAAATATGTACAGGAGGTGAGCGATTTATAAGTCCTGCTACAATTTTGTAGTAATTTGGTCACAAATCATCCCATCCAAAGAAAATAGTTACATTTCATCTGTTACAAGATCTAACTCTTTTCAATGAGTGGTCGGACTGTCATACACTTTTTAGTCTTGAGCTTCTTATCATGTTGACAAAGCCTTATGGTTGTTGGCCAGTAATATTCAAACCATTTTGATTTATTTCTAATTTGCAACAGGATACAAATTGTGGTCCCAATGGGTGTTTATACACGGGATGGCGGAATCATCGTCGGAGAGCATTACATTCTATTAGAAAACCGAGAGAGGTAATTTAGTATTTTTGTTCTCAACCATGTAGTGTTTCTGAATTTAATTTAGTATTATTTTTAACATATGTAGAAACAAAAGAATAGGTTTTATAAAAAAAAAATATTGTTTTAACATTGAATCAAACAATTTTGTTTGGAAAAGTCAAGTATTTGTAGTTTATAAATGTGAAATAAAATATCGAATAGCATATTGATCTGCTTGACTTCATAATTCAACTAATTCTCTTTGTGATAGAATGAAGGATATTCATCAAGGAAGCTACTAAGAACAGTTCCAAGACAAATTACATCAGTATTAAAGGCAGATCTACTGTGGTCGTTGGGTGTTACAGGTTAGTTGGCCATTGAATTCCTTTGTAGAAACTAATGTATGAACATATATTGTCATCTCTCTTATGTTCATAAAAAGCATAGAGATAGTATTATGTGCTCTAATGGGATTTTTGGCAGTAAAATTGATTATTTTTGTAATGCAATCATAATTAAACAGCATTCTCTAAACATATACAACACCATCTATCTAGAAATTAATAATTTTAAAACAAAATTTCTTATAACTAGATATTATTTTATGAATATGAAAGTAATAAAGTTCATTTTTGTATACGTTTTGTGATTGACCCATTTATGTAACAGATAGTGTCAGTTGAGTTGAGAAACATTCCCACAATCTGTGGTGTGGTAACATCGTTATATATCGTAAATAACAATGAGATCATTGTGCCACTTCATTACGTAACTTCTTTATATTATTACCAACAGTAAAGTCTTTTTGTTTCTTCTTTATCATTTCATAAAACCACCTTCTACAAAGGTGCCTTAGATTTATCTATCCACCAGCTGTCGCGCGCGACTCCGTTCGCGCGGGATTAAAAATAGATGTTGGCCGATTCTCAGACCTACTCATGATGCTCACAAAATTTCATGAGAATCGGTCAAGCCATTTCGGAGGAGTATGGGAACGAAAATTGTAATACGATAATTTTATATATAAGATTTATTCTACTGTAATCTCCTGTAAACTAAAAAGTCTACTGATTTTGAAAATTAATACGATCAATGCCAGTACCTCGCTGCGTACGTTCACTTTAGACTTTTAAATCGTGACAGCAGTAAATGTGTTAAGATGTTTTCTTCATAATGTCAGGATTAGTCTAATTTATATATTTTTTTTAATTTATGCATCTCTTTCCATGTATCATGTCTAGGTGAAGGTATAAGAGTGGCAGTTTTCGATACTGGCCTAGCACGTCATCACCCGCACTTTGGTCGTGTAAGAGAGCGTACTGATTGGACAGGGGAGAATACGTTGGATGATGCATTGGGTCATGGAACTTTTGTGGCAGGAGTTATAGCTTCTCGAGCTGACTGTCTCGGCTTCGCTCCTGACGCTGATCTACATATATTTAGAGTTTTTACTGATAATCAGGTAATTTTAAACTTAATAACTATATCAATTTATTCTATACTAGCTGTCGTCTCCCAAATTAAAAAAAAATCTTAATTACCTATGTGTTCTTACTATGTTCTATGTCTACAAAATTTCATCAAGATTGGTTTAATCGTTCCGGAGATACCTTCAAACAAAAACATCCATCCATCTAAACATTCGCATTTGTAATATTAGAAAGATTATTTATGTGATTGATATTCACTGTCTTAAAATCATTATTTAGGAAGGAACATATTTTTTTTTGTTTTGCCGTTTTTAAATGGACATGATTGTTAAATTCCAGGTTTCATATACGTCGTGGTTTTTAGACGCTTTCAATTATGCTATTATGAGAAAAATTGACGTACTTAATTTAAGTATTGGTGGACCAGATTTTATGGACCATCCCTTTGTTGATAAAGTGTGGGAGCTAAGTGCTAATAAGGTATGAACATAATTAAAAGACAAAACTTAGAGCTTAACCTAAATTTCTAAATATTTATTACTAGTTTAAACTCCATTAATTTATGAGGTTTATTCTATTGAATATTTAAAACAAATTTACATGACATGTCATGATTACTGATTGCTTTGTTGTAATCAGCTCATCATCAACTCACTATACGTCCCCACTAAGAGGCTCGGAGTCTACCCTAAGTTAGGTGTGACTAGGCCGTAGTCAACCACACAGGCCCAGAGCGACTGACTTCATACATATCTTTGAACCTCTTCTCAGACATGTGCAGTTGTGTATCTTCACCATAAGAACGTCAGATAAATGTACATATGTAAATTGAAAATTGAAAAACATATTAGTACATGGTAGGATTTGAACCCTTATAAAGGCATAGACTAAAGGGGTGACTAGAGATAGTCAACAATACTGGCCCATTATGAGTTTGTTGACTTCACACATATTTTCTTTGCAGATATATGTATGTTTATGTAATATTTTTAAACAAATGTACATAATTCTAGGTTATAATGGTATCAGCTATAGGAAATGATGGTCCCTTATATGGTACTCTCAATAATCCAGCTGATCAGATGGATGTCATCGGTGTGGGTGGCATTGGGTTCGATGATCGTATCGCCAAATTCTCCTCTAGGGGAATGACTACCTGGGAACTGCCTAATGTAAGTTCTTGGAACCTAATTTCTGTTTTATCTTATTCTGTTAGTTTTCTTAGCGTCAGTAAAGCAGTTAAACTACTAAACAACTATTCTATATGTATTTTTATTTATTAATTAGGTTGCAAGCTATTTTAAGCAAAGAAAATGTAATCAATTTCAGTCGTAAACGTGCCAATTACGTGAATCAATGATTTAATCAATGTATTTGTGAATGTTCTAGGGCTATGGTCGCATGAAGCCCGATATTGTGACATACGGCAGCGGCGTCCGCGGCTCCAGCGTCACTGGCGGCTGTAAATCTCTCAGTGGTATGTAACATTGTAAATATTATACATTAATGGCAATATTACCTGTCGCCCGTGACTGTGTCCGAGTTATAGTAACCATGTAGTTATCCATGCCAAATTTTAGCATGGTCCATGCTCTCGTTCTTGATATTTCTTCTAACAAACATCCATCCATACGTCCAAAAATTCGCGTTTATTAGTATTAGTAATATTTCATTCTGTTTCCCACCTGTCTTGTAAAAAAATGGAATAAGGAAAAATTGAGAAGGCTTCAGCTACGGCTTAACAACTAAATTAACAACACACTTACCATGACTTATTGTGACAATAGGTACGTCAGTTGCGTCACCAGTGGTTGCTGGAGCGATTGCGTTGTTAGCAAGCGGCGTGCCACGTCAGCACGTGACACCAGCAGCCGTCAAACAGGCGCTCTGTGTCACTGCGCGTCGTCTTCCCGGGTACAATATGTTTGAACAGGGACACGGGAAACTTGATCTCATTAGTGCTTACCAGGTGAATATAATAAGTTTTGATAAATAATTCGTATTGCTTTAAAAATTACAGTTAGGAACTGTTTCATTTAAACACGTGTTTAACCCTTTGACAGCCGGTTATTCATTTTTCAACGTGGTTATAAGCGTATGTATTACCAAACTTACCTTTATTTATTATTAACATGTATGTATTTGTCAAGATCGCTTTTTCGGAAGCCTATACACCAGATTTCAAGGATTGACATGTTATGTTTAAGCTTGAATGTAATTGAAAAACTGTTTAAGGTTTTTATGCTTCAGTCCCATGCGTTTCAATTGCAGGAACATTTGAGTTAATACATATTGTTATCTCAATTCTAATAAAGAGAATGAAAGGGATAATAATATATGATACAATGAAACGTAAAAAAGCGGTAGCCTGTTGCATTAATATATTATTTCTTAAGATTGTAGTAATTTTCCCCTATTTCTTTTATTTACATAGTTCCTACGCGAGTACACGCCACAGGCGAGTCTCAGTCCGCCTTACATGGATCTAACAGAATGCACGTACATGTGGCCGTACTGCACACAACCTCTGTACTACAGCGCACAACCGACCATCGCTAATGTCACCGTAGTTAATGGACTAGGGGTCGCCGGTGATGTGGTAAGAAACTGCGAACATTATAAATAAATTGCTTTTAACGAAATTGGGAAAATTCTATATAAATCTCTCTCTGATCTACAAGGTCATACTGGATTTAAAAATTGTTCAATGGGGAGAAAATCTGCCCTTTGCTCTTTATGCTAAATAGACAAAAACACTTTGTATACAAAGTTCTCTGCAGACTAGGCAAGAGCTTCTGTGAAATTTCACACAAAAAATTAAAAAATTTAAAGTAATTTTAAAAAGCTTTTTTTAATTTATACTTATTACAATTATGTTTATAGAAAGAGGTGACATGGCACCCTCATTTACCGCATGGGGGGTTACTATCAGTGTCAGCAGACTACAGCCCCATATTATGGCCCTGGTCCGGCTGGCTTGCTCTCAGCTTCACTGTGCTACAAGAGGGCGCTGACTTCGATGGAGTCGTTGAAGTAAGTATAATTTGATAGAAATTACTTAATCTATCTAACGAATATTATAAATGTGAATGTTTAAATGGATGGATGCATGTTTCTTTGAAGATAACTTCACAACAACTCAACGGATTTTGATTAAATTTGGCACACATGTATAAGATAGTCTAGTTATTAATTTTTTTTTTAATTCTGCCCGGACAGAATCGTCAGCGACTGCTAGTTTAATAGATAAAAGTGACGAGAAAACATTTAGCTATCGCCCGCGATTACATCTGCGCGGAATTTAAAAAAAAATAATAGCTTATGTGTTCTTCCAGACAATGTTCTATATGTATACCAAATTTCATCGAGATCCGTTCAGCCGTTCTGAAGATACCTTCACACAAACATGCATCCATCCATCCATAGATCTAAACATTCGCATTTATAATATTAGTAAGATTGACATAATGTCTTACTCTGTGATGCTTTATTTCTTCGGTTGATTTGATTCATTAATGCCTAAAACATTTAAGACAACTTGATATTATGTATTATTTAATATAACATTTGTTATTTTTAAAGAATTCTCTAAATATTCTTACATTTCAGGGTCACGTGAATATAACAATAGAGAGTCATGATGAAACCAAAGAACGAACAATGATAAACACAACACTTATGTTACCAATCAGGTAAACTGTTTTTTTTTGGTTAAAGAATAATTATAAATAAAAAAAAATCACGCAACAGTAACGTCTGTCGTACGAGAGAAAATGGTAAAAATAATTCAAAATAACTGTTAATAATTAAATAAATCTTCCAATATTCAATCTCCATTTAATAGATTTCAAAAACGAAGTTCTAATTTTTTTGTCTTGACTTTTTTATTTTCAGGGCCCGTATAATCCCCGTTCCCGTGAGATCTCGTCGTCTCCTATGGGACCAGTTCCATAGTTTACGGTACCCTGGCGGTTATTTCCCGCGGGATGACCTTCGTGCTAAACATGATCCTCTCGACTGGCATGCAGACCACGTGCATACTAATTTCAGAGATATGTACCGCAGGCTACGAGAACATGGATTCTATCTAGAAGTTATGGGTAAGATTTATCATTGTAAACGAAACAAATAAGAAACACATCTTACTAATATTATAAATTCGAATGTTTAGATGGATGGATGGATGTTTAAAGGTATCTCAAGAACGACTGAACGGATCCCGCTAAAATTTGGCATATATGTAGAACACGTAGGCTACTAATTAAGATTTTTTTAATTCCGTACGGACGGAGTCGCGAGCGACAGCTCGTAATTTATATACGACTTAGAAAACTTATCAGACCAATGGGTATAACTGAAATTAAACTACAGAAGCTCATTAGCGCCCTCTGTTATTGTTAAAAAGATGTCGCTATATAGAAATGACTCAGATACTTCGCTATATCTTAAAGAATATATTGTAGACGATAATCTTTAAAGTTATAGTGGTTTTAAATTATCTTAGCGGCTCAAGTTCATCCGAACTTAAGAGCAATATCTGAAAACTACTGTTCTAAAATAAATTATTTAAAAAAACCTTTTTAAGCATATTTTATGTAATTTAATCTGAATCTATTTGTGACTTAGGGTAAGGCTTCGAGCCACTCCTTTGGGACGTATATGAACAGATGATGACGTAGAACAAATATTCGATTTCTATATATTTAGCTCTTTTTCTAGTATTAAATATTATTATTATTCAGGTACTCCATTGACTTGTATCGACACATCACTGTACGGCGCACTACTTCTAGTCGATCCCGAAGACGAATATTTTCCCGAAGAAATGGCTGCATTGAAAAAAGCAGTTGACTCTGGTTTATCACTGCTTGTCTTCGCTGATTGGTACAATGCTTCATTGCTACGACACGTTAAATTCTACGATGAAAATACGCGGCAATGGTATGTTAAATTATAAAAACTACAGTTTTTAGTGTGTCAAACAAGTAGATAAAGGAATCCGCCGATATAGCGAAGCTAATAAATATCCGCAATTGTAGAGGCGTCCCACAGAAAAAGAATATTTCCCTTTCCTATACAGGTCGCTTTTCCGTCAAACCAACTTCCCCTTACTCACTTTTCTTGTAACAAATGGATGGGAAGGGAAAGAGTAGTAAAATTAGATCTCTAACACGCATATCGATCAGACGAAACGAAAATTTGCTTCCACTTCATGCCCGTCTTCTTTTTTCTTTTCTTAAGTTTTGTGTAATTATTTAATTCTATATATTTTGATTGTAAATTGTTTTTTCCAGGTGGATTCCAGAAACAGGCGGTGCAAATGTTCCCGCGTTAAATGACCTCTTAAGCATGTATCAAGTAAGTGCTAATTGACTCTTGACTTTTAATGTAACCAAAGTTTTAATTATGGTCCTTCAAGCAGGATACAATTGTTTGCAAAAGAAATTCAATGTACTTACATACTGTTTTTGTTTACTGTTTCGTATTATACATTTAAGTCTCTAGTTTGACTCTACACAAACTTTTTTATCTATTTAAATCACCATGCAACCAAACTCTTTGTACAAAGTGAAGTTAGTGCGTGTTTTGTATGTTTAATTTTTTTTAATCTATATCTATACATGAAAAAAATAGACTGCTTGTATATACGAACGTATGAATGGATATTTGTTGGAAGGTATCTCCAGAACGGCTGCATTGCTCTCGTCCAAATTTAGCATAGTCAGGAAGAATTCATAGGCTTATAATTGTTATATTTATAATTTTAATATTTAAAAATATTTGTTTTAGATAGCGTTAGGCGATCGTGTATTTGAAGGTGCCTTCAAACTTGGCGGTCATCCGATGTACTACGCGAGCGGAACTCACATACATAGCTTTCCGAAGCACGGCGTATTGATTACTGCGCAGTTGTCCGATCAAGGACAACAAGTAAGTATTAAAGTATTGTTATCTCTGTTTTTGCAAAGAGAACGACAGGGATAGCTATATTCCTGTTATACATGAGTTGCGAACGTAGAGTAGACTGTGATTATATAAAAATTAAATGAGACACACCCGAAGGCACTGACTTTTGTCTAAAAATTATAAATCGAAGCATCAGGGATGGAGTTACGGGGTCACACTCATAAAAAAAATCAAATTGAGAACCTCCTTCTTTTTGAAGTCTGCTAAAAATTGAGACCATAAGATTATTTTATTGTTAAGTTTGGTGTTGGGTTGGGTTGTCAATTTTGTAGTAATGTTTCGGTAGTGGAAACTCACGTTAATTATTAATTTTTGTCAGATAATGTCAGGTGAAAAAGGCGGTGGGAAGGCTGGGGCGGGAGTTGATAACACCGTTGATGTGCCGATATTAGGCCTCTTGCAGACGGATAGTGGCAACCGGGAATTCACAAATGACACCGTGGATAAGTTGCCTAAGGTAAGTCTAACAAACTCATAATACCTAATACTATAATCAGATAAACTTATCTGACCCGGTGGTACTGTGAAATTAAATTACAATACCTTATAATTAATGTCAGAATGACACAAGATGTTTGTCATAATGTAGCTGTCATGTCATGTCTTATATTATTTCTAATAGAAAAAAACAACGCTTTCCAACAGGGCAGTTAAATTTATCAGATTATAAATATCGTATCGTGTTAACCCAATGTTGTGTCGTCGATGATTGGTTCATTTGTTTCTTTATTAGGTTCGTGTTGGTGTTATCATGTAACTGTCGCTTCTGTGGTGAATTATCATCATTGTCATTTCAGCATTACATCACCAGTTCACTGGTGAACTTAGGCTTCTCTATGAAGCTCGAAGTAGATCCACCGCCTGTTTGCATCGACTGAGGTCACATTATACAGGTATGTTTGCGGATGGCCCGATCATGAATGTTGGTTTATTTTGGTCCTATTCTCTTTTGTGTTTATATTTATGTGATGATTATTTTCTACGTCTCCATTAGCATGTACAAGGAAGCCAGTAAACTGCCCACAATTGTTTCTGAATAAACTCCGAATACAGCGTCTCTCTTATTGGGCCGGTTAATTTTTTTTAAACCCATGTCTTTATCTAGTCATATACATTTAAAAAAAAGGTTTGCGATCACTTGCAAAAGTTGGTATATTTTTACAATGCATCTTTATCAAATAGAAGATTTTTTATTTCGGAAATTTAATTTGTATACATTTTAAAGTTAACTTTTGCTAGTAATGGTAAACTTTGAATAATGTGTGTATATGTTAATCTAGTGACATAGAATTATGTATGTATGTGTGTATGTAGGCGGGTCGTGTGGTGGTGTACGGTGATTCGTCTTGCCTGGAGGGCGGGTCATCGCGGCCATGTCATTGGCTACTACTTGCCGCTCTGCAGTACGCATTGGGCGGACACCTACCCGCCTCATTGAGGGACGCTGCGGCCGCGAGAAAACGTGACGTGCACCTTATACCATCCGGTGAGATATTTTTATAAAGATACGATGTTACCCCGATAGTGTAGCTTCTCAACAGTGAAAGAATTTTTCGAATCGCTTCAGTAGTTTTGCAGTACATGCAATGCAAAGAAATAAACAATCAAATCTTTTCTCTCTTTATAATATTAGTATAGAAAGGCGAATATGTCATATTTGGTCGTATTAACACTTGTATTAAGAGATATAATGTCTATTTTTCAATGAGATGTTTGACACCTACAAGTAAAATACTTTTAGGTGACGAGTATACATGCCTTTACCTTGAAAATAAGTAAAAATCCACTATATGAAGATGCTGTACTATATAATAAGCTGCTTTGATAAATTGATATTTTGTTACAGAACTGCCTCAACGTGCGGAAGGTGGGCGATTGCACTTGTATTCTCGTGTGCTGGCGGCTGACGGCAGCGGACCCCGCCCTGTCCCGCCGTGCACCCCGCCTACGCCACTCCCACCGCAACCAGTGTCCGCGCCCCCCGCCGCCCGCACACTAGCGCCAAGACACGCGCCCACAGACCCACGGAGCATAGGTAAAACTATATTCCGTCCATGTACTGATCTCTATAAATTGACTGGCTATAATAAGTTGTGTTTTGTGTCTATTTCATTTTCACCATTTTGGCGCTGATGGTAGTGGTTTGTAGCTGAGGGATTCATCGAACTAATAATATAGATAGAATTAACTGTCATATAACAATGCAAAAATCATTTGTTATTAAATTCACATGATTAATCGATGATCCCTTAATTGTTCAATGTTGCAGTGGCTACAACACCATGCCGTGTAGTAAGGCATCATATTCATATCTCATTGTCTATTAATCCAGTCTAGCAAACAAATCCAGCTCTGGGTTAGCCTGACAAAAATATACCCATACTGGATCACAAACAGTACATTCCAGTGTTGGTATATAAGTTTTATGATGCTTTCTAGCGCTGGATTTTATTGCTGGACTGGAATAATGCAAACTGGGTATATCGTATTTGTAATTATTGCCATGTGCAAATTCACAATTACTACGGTTGTGAATCCACTGCAGAGATAATTTGGTTTAAATATAGAACTGTACATCGTTTTCTTTTTATGGAAAAATTCCAAAACTCGAACATAGTTGTGAATACAACAGCTGCCAAGTTCTCTCAACTCGAACTGCATTGACCTATTTTCAAATTAATGACCTTTTCTTAGTATTTAATCAATATGAGTTTATGCGCTATTGTATGCGGATGTTACATCATTGGTTTTATTTTAAGAACAATTTTTATGCTAAATCTAAAAAAAATTAAATAGCGTAAATTACATACGTTTCCTTATTGCCAACTTAACAAATATTTCCTTTTTCTTATCAGTTGTTATGTTTTTATGTGTTATATCTTTTTAATTATTTTGTAATGTTTTTTCAATTGTTTTGTTATAGTGAAAGCATTAAATATTTTTTTTAATATCAACGAATTTCTAGCCATAGGTCTTTTAAAATTCCTTAACATTTGCAAAAATTAAATCCGACCAATCAAATTCAATTGTAAAAACCATCAGCTCACTTATGAAAACATAATATTAAAATCTTCCATCTATTCAAGTTTTTGAGATTATAAAAATATTTATTTTGTAAAACATATTATTATTATTTCGTGTTTTTTCAGGTGCTCCAGAAGTAGAGGGTACAGAGCCCGCCCCTAGAGCTTGGAGGGGCGCAGGCGCTGCACCTTCGCGGTCACACCCCGAGGTAGTTTACGAGCCTCCAAGTCTGGCCAACAGAGCCCTAACTCTTATTGCCATCGTGGCTATAATTTACTGCGTGACAACATTCTGGAAGCGATGGGGACGAAAACTGAGACGACGGAGACTTATTTCTCTAGCCACCTAGCACAGACCAAAACAGTGCCGAAATAGATCGAACGGTAGGTGATGTATACCGTCAAAAGAATTATAAGTTCTAACGACATCTGTGGACAAAAAATTAAACTATTGTTAGTGTTGCAGTGTTTGAAAAGTGTTTGTGAACAATAGAAACTAATTTCGATGTATATTGTATTATTTATATATAAAAATTGCAGCAGTGGCCAAGTAGTTAAAATGTATGTAGCTGGTCATTTTTTATTAACATTGAATTGTTTTTGTTGTTGAAATAAATTGTATAATTAAATAGAGCTATCTTTTAATTTGTAAAATGTTTTCTTTTAAAAACATTATATTTCGTAACGTTATTGTAAAACTTAATTAAAATTATTTAATGTTAAGTATGTTAAATTATATAAATGATGTTCTAACGGCGACTGAAATGGTAACAGAAAAATATGTTTATTTTTAAATTGTGTATATAATATGTATGTCAATTAGAGTTATATGTAGTTTGTATTTAATATTTATATGTATATGTAAAGAGTAAACACATAGATGTGTCGTCTACAACTAAAAATAGATATAGATTCAAATGTCTTAAGAAAGTAAAATGTCAAAACTGACTTAATTGAAGTATGAAAATCAAAATCACAATTTAAATGTTACTTAGTGGAGTTAATTTATTGTATTTTATTAATTAAGTACTACATGTAATAGGTAAATAAATTACATCATTGTGAGTTCAATAAAGATTTTATATATGTATACACCAGAAAAATTAATCGTTTTTTTATTCAATTACAAACCTGCCACTCCTACAAAAATAATTAAGGATCAGTCTCTATTAGACAAGCTCCGTGGTAAGTGAATTTTGCGATATAATCTGCATTTTAGAAGCACTTTACCTGAAATGTGTGCAGCTATATTACATTTCAAATTCCATAATTATGACTTAACTAATTTACAACACCAGGCTCAACACGATAATAATACTGGTTTAAAAAATCTTTTACATAAATAATTGTCAATAATTTATGACAATTCTGATAAACCTGATGTCAATTAACCTCATACATAATTTTGTAACGGTAATAATATCAAAGAGCATTATATTTACGCGCGAAAACAGTACTGTGAACAGCGCACGCGTGTGTCATGCATGCGTCATTGCGTCGGCACCCGCAACCCGGGCCTTCGTTCAGCGCCGGCGCGTTGGCTGGCATCGGCGTTACCGACAAAATCCATTCAGTTGGCGAGAAAACGTTGTCGTGAGTGGTTGTTCGTTAATTATCTACAACAGCGCGCTCAATAACAATGTCGCGCGTGTACAATCCTACCGAATATGTGGTTGAAAAATCTCGCATTAAATCATTTGATAAATACAAAGAGATGCATAGAAAATCTCTAGAGGAACCTGAAGCGTTTTGGTCTGAAATAGCCAAAGATTTCTATTGGCAAACCCCACCTCAGCCGGGAAAATTCGTATCGTACAATTTCGATATAACCAAAGGCGATATCTTCGTGAAATGGTTGGACGGCGCAGTCACCAACGTCTGCTTCAATCTTCTGGATAGGAATGTGAGGAACGGCCATGGCGATAAAATTGCATATTATTGGTAAGTAAAAATTCCAACTCATCATATCACAAAATCAATACATAGCTGAGCGAACATCTGAGACGGCGCACATTTATATTGATTTCTCACTAATCCTTTTCTTATTTTGTTAATGTATTATATAATGTATGTCGTCGGCTATATACTTATTTTTCTTCCATATATCCATGGACCTTGACATTTTTTTGAATTACGAAAAAAACTTCTGTGGTTTTTTGCTTTCTTTATTAAGTGAGCGTATGTCCATTTTTCAGTTTCTTGTTAATTTACGTCATGGGTGTTCTTAGTCCGAAAGTGGAACCTATTTCCTTAAAGATTTCTCATGTCGGGTCTGCAGTAATTGTAATTTTTTCATCTATTACGCACATGAAATATAAAAATGTATACCCTGTCTATCATATAATCTTAATAAAAATATTACGATCGGTGATTTTGTATACAAAGCAAGAATTTTAAAAATATAAAAAAAGAATTTCATTTCTTTGTGAAACATATTGTTTATTTGGCTTCCCGAAATTTGAGTTAAAAGAAATCGCGACATGTTGAAGAATAGATGCGTATTTGATCGATACTAAGACATCCATATTTTTTATATAGATGTTGGTTATTAATAATTTTTATATAACACAATAAATCGCCAATCCGGTTGACCTCCTTGGTTTGACCTCGCTCTAGGGCGCTCTCTACTAAACCTTCTATTTCCGCAGTTACTTTTTTTTATTACGACTTGAATCTACATGCGTTGTTATTTCGTCATTAATGTTTGTACTTTAAAATACGTTTGTTGTAATATAATTCTACATATTTAAGTAAACAAAAGACCACATCGCAGCAATTTTAAAAAATTACTTTGCCATCTTAATTTTTCATCTTTATTTTTTGTTTATCTTTTTAAATCTTAGTGAGATGAACTTTAGTGAAGATATTGTCATCTTTCACATTGTCTTTGAAAAAACAGAGACAGAAAAATGCTGTGAACTCTCACGGTGAAAAAACAGAGAAGATCTATAATTCAATTAATTTCCTATGATAATTATATTCCGCATTGTGAGATGTAATAGGACACTGAGGGAAACGCTACTACGAGAAACAAACTTAGGGAGAACCCTTGCCTGGGAGAATTACTTATTATACCATTTGATGCGAAGTTAAATATTTTTTGTGGATTCATCGACCTGGTGGGGACGGGTTCGATAGATAGTGATGTTAGAAGTAGGTCGGAGCTCGTCCCCCGGGGATGCTGTATGTAGGTCAGTTGCACAAGGCCGGCTGAAGGAAGGCTGTTTCGTAACACATTATATAAGAATACAGGAAAATCTTTAGAGTTGTAGTATACTTTTTGGTTAATCATCACATTGATTTTCAAAGATGGCAACCCCATGTCTTCCAATGACCCATTCAGTGTAGAGTGTGCACACACGCTTGTAATTCAGAAAGTCATACTAAGATTATGTTGTTCAATTCAAGCCATTTTTCTCTACTTTATCTGTATAAGACAGATAAATCATCCGTTTTCGCCTATTCAAATGTAAATCAACTCTTTGTCAGTAACGGATTAGTTGTCAGCGATGAAAGTACAAAAATTAAGTAATGTTTTACATCAGGTTTAACTAGTATTGTTAACAGAATCTGCTTAAATATAAACTTATTTTGTATGTAACCATATTCTCTCCGATGACGACTTATTTCCTGATACGAGATGTGTCATAGGATGCAAATAGCCGGTGAGAACTGTTCGTAACATTTTATTGATGTTAATTGTTGGTACCTACGTTTTTTTAATTAAGAGAGGCGTTATGCATTTTTTAATTCAAGGGTTTTTGTTCACGATGGATTCGAACTTACGACCTTATTTTTCACTCTTAATAAATTTAAATTAGTATCTCTCAAAAAATTTGCAGCCAAGGATAACATGAAGGAGAAAACGTTTAACCTTATTGTTTTAAAAGTTAAATAAAGAACGAGGCGATAATTGCAATTTAAATTTTAACAATCAATTAAGAATTGCAAGTGCGACATATTTATTACGGTGACATATTGCGATGCGCTTCATTTCATTAATTGCTACGGTATTTTTTACCGGTCTTTATGGCGATATTTGGGAGAGGGGAACATTTAGTAGACGTTTATTGGCAATATAACTGCCTTATTGTTGCATTTCCTAACATTTGAGCATGCTTAGAGCTTAAGAGTATATTACATACATATCTCATCGAAAATTAATAAACATAAAATAATCGATTAAAGACCTCATGCTGTGTTGTGAATGCGCTTTGCTGCTTTTTTTATCTGTTGCGATTATATTTATTTAACACCTGTCATTTTTTTATGAATGTTGGTAGCAAAATTTTATGATTCATGTTCACCTGATTATAAAATAAATTTACAACAAAAGTACTGAGATGCAAGATTAGTTCTATAAGTTTTCTGCAATATGGCGATGTTTTATATTACTAGTTAGTTAGTCCTGTTTATTAAAACATGGCCATGAATAATGCAATGATGCTATGCGAAATATTACTTTTAAATGGATACCGAATGATGTCTAAATAAATTGTTTGTTAATATAATTCAAATAGATTTAAGTAATAAATAATAGAAGAAAAACTTACACATTTGGACTTTTACCCCCCTTTACCCCCTTTTACCAATTTTAAGACTATATCTTATCTTATAAATATAAAAGAAATTCGTGTTAGTTACAGTATTTATAACTCAAGAACGGCTTTACCGATATGGTTGAAAATTGGTGAGACGATAGCTTAGAGCCAGGAGACGGACATAGGACACTATTTATTCAATTTTTTTTAGAATTTATGCCTTGAAGAGCAGCTTTTTATTTAACTTACTAATATTATAAATGCGAATGTTTAGATGGATGTGTTTGAAAATATCTCTAGAACGGCTGAACGGATCTCGATTAAATTCGGCATACGTTTTTTTATATATCCACGCGGACGGAGTCGCGGGCGACAGCTAGTTTTTAATACTAGTATGTCCTATTTAATTCAAAACAATAACGGAAGTTCTCTCGACTATTTGACATAAGAAGGTCGTTGGAAATAGCAATTGTAACCTTTCTAAATAAATAAGTACCAACACTAATCTCTCTAAATATACGCTGTAGGTCATTGCTTAGGATTGATAGCTTGCTTCGTTTCGACTTTAAAGTAACAATTATTGTTAATAATCATTAATTCTATCCCTATTATTATGACGAATTTCCAAAAGTATTAACCTCTACAATCAGCGCCAAAATGGCAAAAATGAAGTAAGTAAATACCTCGGCCTTTACCCTGTCCAGTATATCATAGAGGTCAGTTGGTAAATATGATTTTAAATGAGTTTATATTAAGCGGTCACGGTTTCAATGAGGAAAAGTAACGTATTGTTTATAGCGAGTTTTACTTTAAGAATTTATCGTTGATTTCTGAGACTGAAATCCCTTTATAAAATATATCGTCTCATCTTCAAAACAGAGATAACATCTTACTAATATAATAAATGCAAAATTTTAGATAGATGGATGTTTCTTTGAAGGAGTCTTGGAAACGACTCAAAGGATTTTCATTAAATTTGCCTTGTAGCATGGCAGAACACATAGGCATACTTTTTTAACTCTGTGCGGAAGGAGTCGCGGGCGACCGCTAGTGTTACATTCAAATATTTTCATACAATCGTTTGTTGGAACATACAGGCCTTTGAATAATATTACCCTCCTATCAGTCGGGCAAAAGCTGGTTTATAACCTTATAACCATTGACATTCGTAAGCATTACCAGCCTTGCTGTTGACTTCTAATCGGAACAAATACGCGTTTCCGTGTTACATTCTATTCCGAAAATAGTCGTGTCCGAATGAAACTAGCGCGGCTAATGTTCTGTCTTTTGATTGTTTAATGATTTATAAAGTGTAACTTTGGTACTTTACACATACTAAATATACTACGAGGAACCTAACTTTTATCTAATGCGGTCATTTATTAAGAAAAAAACATCTTAAAAACTTTTTCATTCGACGAGTTCGTTTATTTAAAAAAAAATATTCCTAAATTTTTTTTACACCTTAAGTTATTACGATATATCATTATCATCATCATCAGCTCACTATACGTCGACATTGAGTGGCTCAGAGCCTACCCTAAGGGAGGTTATTACGATTCATTTACCAGAAATTAAAAAAACCTTACTATAACATTTACATATAGTATTTGATGATTATATTTGTTTTGCGATTTCATTCACCATTTTGCGATCAATAGGAGGTACCAATATCAGTGAACTGTCAATGACTCCTATAATTATTATTACTTAATCTTGACTTAACCTAATGCGATCAAATTTAAATGTAACAGCGAACTACAACGAAACTGATTGAATTAACTTTTGGAACATGATAAATAATGCTTTGTTAAATCTTATTTCTTAATAATATTATAAATGCGAATATTTAGATAGATGGATGGATGTTTGTTTGAACGTATCTCCAGAACCACTGCATAAATACCACTGAAATTTTGCACAGATGTAGAACATAGTACGGACATTTCTTGTTTGTTAATTATAAAATTTAGTTTGTTTTTTAATTTCGCGCTAACGGAGTCGCGGGCAACAGTTAGTATACAATATATACAGTTAATATTGTTTTAATAATTCACATAAATCTGTCACGACTTTTTACTACATTTTAATACTTGCAAAGCTGATAATTTGTCTGCAAAGTCAGTCATAAGACAGCAACAATCTTGGATCTTTACCTTGATGGTAGACAGACTGTTAATTTCTACCGCTTCATTCTCGACGTCTTGATGCTTGTCGGTTCCCATATCTTTCAGTTACATCTTTCCATCTTGTTTTGAGTCCGTCACGCCTCTTCGACCTTGAGGGGATCTTTGATTAAAAATGTACTTACCATAAATCGCACAAATTACATTCTTTGACTTTTATCTCGAAAGACTACATAAAAATTCAAAGATCACATTGATTACTCAATACAGATCTTCAATACAGTGTTTGTTAATATTGAACATCTGATAACATTGTTTAATTTTTGATAAGATAAAGTTTCTCACGTTTATAAAATATCATAACGTTCATTTTCTCTACATCAAACAAAATTAGTTATACAAATTACAATTTGTAGATTGATATTATTAATTATCTATCGTTTAGTCAATGAATAGCTCTTTTAGTTTCTTATTTAATCTTTGCTATTTTTCATAATATTATATGTTTAAATGCGAAGAGCGTTTTAATTTTCTTAGTGGGAGACGTGCTTGAAATGACGATAAATGACAGCACAACCTACAAATAAACCTATGTAATAATTACTATTATTTGCAGTTTATCAGAAGGATCTTAATTCCGTAGTAGAATTGTAAAAATAAAAAATGTATAATATATTTCACATAATAAATAATTATACCCCGAGTTTTCTGTTCCACTACGGTTATTTATTGGAAAAAAATCTTAATTTAAAATTTTTAGTCTACGCGTATATTTAGAGAGATAACTGTATTCGTTCCGAACAAGGCATCTCTTATTAAATGTACGTAAACCTATCTCTGGACATCCTGTATCTCAGGTTCCAACAAAGTCAACTTTAATCTATATTCATAAAGTTCAATTTGTGTTTGATGATTGTGTATTAATCAAGGAATTATTTGTTGTAGGGAGGGCAACTGCCCCGAAGACTACAGCCGCGTGACTTACAAGAAACTGATGGATCTCGTCTGTCAGTTTGCGAATGCTCTTCGAGACATCGGCGTGTCCAAAGGCGATAGAGTTTCCATCTATATGCCGATGATCTTGGAGACGGTCGTCTGCATGCTTGCCTGTGCCAGGATTGGTGCCATACACTCTGTAGTGGTGAGTTCATGTAACTATTAACAATATAAATGTCAATGTTTGAATGTATTTCGTAAAAATTAGATCTCTAACTTAATATCATCGATCCAAACCACACTTTCCTAGCTGTGGAACACTACTCTAAGCTATCGAATTCCTTTGACGTGTTTAAAAAAGACACGTAATTAAAAACATATAAACATTCACAAAATATGACTGAAATACCAAAATTAAATTTTAGTTTACGTAAACTTTTAACTCAGTTAAATAGCTGGTAATTGGCATGTGAAGGTTATTATGTAACGGTGTACAAATAAATAATACTCAGAGATTATTTACTTAGCAACACATGAGTATTACATAATCGTGAGATCTCAAAGCAATTTTGACTGCGACTGAGACGTAATTACTTAATTTTCTTTTGTTTTTTTTTTACTTTTTTATCTATGTGTCGTAAACTTGCCAGTACGAAATAAATTATTTTTGTTTTTAACGCAACGATAAGTCGAAGAAACATAAAATTATTTAGATTGAGTTCATTAGTTAAATAGAAAGCATATAGCTAATTACTATTAAAGTAATAATTGATGTAGAAATAAAAACATTTTGTGGATATGAACTCGGGTTTCAAGGTAAATATGAAATGATTCTAAAACAATGTAATAGAAACCATTCAAGGTTAGCCGTTGTCATGGTGATAATACCTAACAGTTACAAACTTAACCTCAATTTGTACACATAATTGTTGTTGACCGTGACAGAATAATGTTACCAATGACTTTTCCTTACTACATTTGAAAGCGGATCGATTTAATTACAGCAGAGGATTGTTAGGACAAACAGTTTAGGGTGCCTTTTGAATACTGTCCGGACCTGGATAAGTTTTTAGAATGTTGCAAAAGGGTTCGATCGGGTGAGACATAACTTAAGAAGCGAAAGACTTAACATAGGAATAATTTTGCTACAACTCTAGTTGTATCCTGTTTGTACAACAAAAACACAGTACAACGCATTTGTAATATCAATAGAAAAACCTAATTCGTATCTAATCGTCACAAGAATCCAACCATATTTGTACCAATCTTGGAATAGATTATTGGTTGTATTCGAACACTTCTAATGATAGTTTTTCGTAATCCTTTTGATAAAGTTCGCTGGCTTTTCATCGGATTCTTTGGCGGAGCGTATGTCCGACTGCAAGGCAAAGGTACTTGTAACATCTGACGGTGCGTGGCGCGGCGAGAAGCTGCTTCAATTGAAGAGGATTTGCGACGAAGCTTTGGACAAAGCTAAGAAGATACATAAGCATAATGTTGCGAAGTGTGTTGTGGTGTCCCATCTCGCCCGTGTTACTCCGTGCGGAAAACTACCCGATGATCTCCGTAGTTTGGTAAGTTATAATTGAAGTACACAAATCTGTTGAAAGCTTGGACTGTGGGTTTCCAATCCTGAAACATAGACTTAACGCATTGTTTTCTTTATTTTTTTAAGGAGAATGAGTTCTATACACACTATTGATTTATATTTTGAACTTACTATTTTTTTAAATTGATAAATGCGTAGTGGCCAATGTTTGAATAGTTCAATAATTTCCTTTAGTACAACTGGAATGAAGAAAAAGATTTGTGGTGGCATGAGATTATCGAATCGCAGTCGACTATTTGCCCGCCGGAGTGGATGGACGCTGAAGATCCACTCTTCATGCTCTACACGAGGTAAATACATAAAATATATCTAAATACAGACATAATCATAACAAACATTAGTTGTCACAACGAAAGATGCTTACATTTTTGATGTCGTTCGAAACATTACGTGCATAACAGTTTTTTTTTTTATCGTAGCGGATCTACGGGTAAGCCAAAGGGAGTTTTGCACTCCACTGCCGGCTTTTTGCTCTACGCTGCGGCTACGTTCCGCTACGTGTTTGACTATCGCGACAAGGACATCTACTGGTGTACCGCTGATGTCGGCTGGATCACTGGACATACCTATGTCGTCTACGCGCCTCTGGCTAACGCAGCCACCTCCGTTATGGTAAGTACACATTTTGATGATTGTAATGCAATTAGGTTGAAAATCATAACAACTTACTTAAAACTAGATTGTATAGAATAAATTTCAAACTTACATATATGCTAATTTATAGTTTTTATGGTGTACCATATGAGATTGTAAGTGGAAAGATGAGGATTCATTGTTTGTTCGGTAGGTTGGTACCATTTTGCTCACAAAGCCACATTCTGAGTGTCGATGTTGGCTAGACATACCATCATCCCTAACGACGAGACTGAGCCTACCCTCATTAGAGGTGATTATTTCGATTGGGCAGAAAAAAAAGTTATTAAATTATTTAAATCAAAACTTGGTAACTTTATTCGTTTATCTTCAAAAACTTTTTTTTAATATTTTGACGCAAAAATATTACGTAATATAAAATCTACGTGAACCCTACATTATAACAAGTGACGTAACAATACGAACTCAATATAGTATCCTTATTAAATAGAAGTACATATAACTAATATAGTTCACTACTTTAAATTCCATCAACATTGTTTGCAGTTCCTTTTGCGTAGACGATGATAAAGTACGATACTTACTCACTGTGGTTATTAAAACAGTGTTATTATAAAAGCGAGTCATTCAGGGCTTTCAAACCAAATTTTATCAGGAAAAAAACATAAATTTTTCATTTAAAAATTAAATTTAACAGACTCACATATTTACGATATCAGTAAAGGTGACCTTTAGTGTGAAATATAAGTTATTAAAAGGCATATTATCTTTTTATTAAGACTACTAGCACCATCTAGTATCAGCTTGGCGTAAACATCACAGTCACCGATAGCCAAGGAAAAGCAATTCAAACAAAATCCATGTATTTTCAAAAGTCCACTCCAATGCTGACCCAAAGTGACTTGAGGTCACTATGACCCACATACAATGCCAATAATCGCTACCTCCCTTTTCTTTGTCGTTCAAAGGTTAATCATATGCAATTCTCAGGCCAAACAGTTAACTCGGAATAAAATTATCATAAAAATTAAGTAAACTATTGGCCAACGTTGCCACTTAACGTTAGTTTCCACTGTAAAAACACTTTTTATCTCAATATTTTCTAATAGAATGAAAGGGACAATATATATTTGTAAGCGAGCAGTGGAAGCCAAAGGTTAGGCATTTCTCACCCACTAACCTACTAAGTTATTGTTTTTCTCATGGAATTTTCTTGAGTGACATGCAATATTGTAATCGGTAAAATATACAAATAAATGTGATTTTAAAATCGTATTGTGAGTAAAATACAAATCGAATTGTGTCAATATGTATCGTCAATAGTAGAGTTATTAATTCAAGTGTTAAATAGCTAAAATCAGATAAGACCTAGGTTACAATAGGTTTTCCGTCACGATTCACCTTCAAGATGACCTTGTGAGATACTCAGAGAAAATATGTTAGACATATCTTACTATAATATAAATGCGAATGTTTACATGTTTGAAGTTATCTCCAAAACTGAAGGGATCTCCATGAAATTTAGCATGCATATAGAATGCATAGTGTGAAAGAACACATAGGCTACTAAATATGTTTTTTTTTAATTCCGCGCGGACGGAGTCGCGGGCGACCGCTAGTATTAAATTACCTCTGTTTATAATCTCACTACGAAAATTATAACAGCTATTGAACTGACCGGCTAATCGATGATTTCCGAATTTTAATTTTAGTTTCTTTGTACGTTACTTATTATTATCTCGATGTAATGTAAATTTCCATTATCGATCGACAAAGTTTATCGATTTTCTTTCTTAAATCATTAAAATGCTCCATAAAACTATAATTATATATTCTTTATAACAGTTTATTTTATGTGCAATGTTATTAGGTTGAAGACGGACATGACTTTTTAATAATAGAAATAAATAGCTTGACTATTAAATTAAATATAAAACATTTTATAATTTGTTTTTATTAATTATTCAGTAAATATGTAAAACTCTGTCCATTGTTTTATAACAATAAGGAAATAATTTGACTCTTTAGTTATAAAAATTGTGAGCTTTGACAATGGACGGAACTGATAAAAAATAAGACATTACATTTTAATTGATGATTTAATTGATAATCCAAGAATAAATTTAAAATTATAATATGTTTACATGCTATTTATCGACAATAAGATGGATAAAAAACGTTTTTTTTTGTGTGATAATCCGCGTTTCCCTAAGTCACAATTATCGTGAATCCGATGCAGAAATACATATTGCTATCCCTCTCTTTCTTAATCAAATAGAAATCATAAGTTTTGTACAGATTTTTCTCTTGAGGAAATTTACAACTATCTAGGTATAGTTGGGAATTCTTTGCTTTAGTGACCACAGCGATTCATAGGTGATGAATACGTATATACTTTGTACTATGTTTATACCTGAAAAAATTGGTAAATATTAGACGCAATGCGACGATGGGGTGATGGTGACGTAAAAGTAGTATTAAAGATATTGTTGTCTTGCAGTTCGAGGGCACACCTTTCTACCCTGACAACGATCGCTACTGGTCTCTGGTGGAGAAGTACCACGTCACCCAGTTTTATACAGCACCCACCGCCATCAGGGCTCTCACCAAGTTTGGCGACGAATACGTCAAGAAGTAAGTAACCACCTATTCCAACTTCAATTTTATTTCTAAGTTTAATTCAGTTTAACTGATAGTTACAATGTTGCCTTGTATCACAACTTTCATAAACTTAAATTAACCTAATCCACTTTAATTACAAAATTTATGAATACAATAAGTCCGAATGTATAATAAGATTCAAACTTAATAGAGGTTCGTGGTTAGCTACTCATGAGAATATTACAAATAAATTTAAACTATGTGTGATACCAACGCAACCAAACAATGCCAAAAATCAACTAACCAAAAATCATAAAATGATGTACCATTATAAAAAAAAAAGTTTTACTGTTAGATTCAAAACTATTTAATTTCTCACAATAATAAAAAAGAATGTAACTTTATATAAAGGATGTAACCTGTATTCTATCACAAGTATGTATTTTCTATCTATGAGATGGGAAAGAATTCTCGCAATAAGAAACCACAATTCTTCCTTTTATCTAGCTTAATTAATTTCCAGTTAGGTAAGGTAACTTAAGAAGGAAGTGAATTATAAGCATTCAACGAGTCACACGTTAAACAATTGAGTAACTTAATTATGTAAATGTTACATAATATTATTTAGATAATAAATACACTAGTCAAAGAAATATACGATTTACTAACAAGTTAAGTTTCTTTGTTCAATAATAGTTACTTTGGTACATTTTTTCTTGATCTACTCTGATTTATATGTAAATTGGTTACACGTGTAAAATTATCATACACGAGTTTCATTACTATCTGTGTTAAAAAATCAAATGATTTTGCCGATAAAAAAAACAATGTTAGCTTGGAACTCGCGGGACCTAGGCTGTGTATTGTCTGAGACGACATAATAATACGGCATTGTAAACTGTTGACTAATATGGCTATTGATTTTTTAAGATATATCTTTTCATTGTTAGTGTGTTCTTAAAAGCAATGACAGTATTTTTCTAACACTTCGTAAATAACTTTAGATAATAATATTTGGGGATTAAAATCCTATTCAATTATGTGTTTTCAAATAATTCTAGAATCTTTGGTAAACAATGAATTGGTCGTTCATTAAATCGAACAGGTTTATGCATGCAGATAATTATTGCACATAGGATAACAAATTCTAATAATATCAATTGATGTACTGCAATAATTTGTACTGTGTGCAAACATTCGTACTTAATATCGCGAGCGATCTAAACGGGGTCATTGTTACTTGATATAATCATTAGCAACTCTACAATACGTTTGAGTAATTCAATTAATTAGTAACAACCAAGAGAATTGTACTCATCAACTATGCTACGATCTAGTTAAAAATTAGATATAAAAATGGACTAATATATAATTAATTTAAGAATAAATAGTTTAAAATTTATCAAAGGTTCAAAAAGTTAAATTCACGTAAATTAATGCGTTCTTTATACGTGTTTACTTTAAAATTGATATACACATAAAAAAAAGTAGACGCTAGCTAACATATAACATGAATATATTGCGAACAGAATAAACCAAAATAGCCATGGCTATAAATAAATGTGCAAAAGTCACATCGAATGAACATAAATTGATCACTCATAGCTCGTGAATGGTTGTTAAGGCCAAAATATATTAAAATGGCGATCATGTACGACATAATTTAAACCTTCGAAGTACACAGACTACTAGGACTAGGTTTGTTTTCCCTACGCTACTTTTTGCAGACTAAAGGTGTAAAATGTGGTTTTCTTTAAATTATACAGCCAATAATTTTGTGCGGGTTACAATTGACATTAACCTGAAAATCTATACATAATCAAGTGTCTTAATTTCATAAATAACAAGACGTCATTTATAAATTACGTAAGGATGATTCTGAACATTTTTATCTCTGTCCCTACCTCATTAGATTTTTTGACTTCCCCTCATGGAATTATTACGTAAAAATGACTTTGAAATCAACTCCCTTAATAAATAGCTTGCAGAAATTTATTAGAATAGATCGGTCGTTGACCGAACATATCATTTTTTACATCGTTTAACAATTACTTTTATTTGCAGGCACGACATGAAGACTCTTCGAGTTTTGGGCAGCGTTGGTGAGCCAATAAATCCTGAAGCGTGGCTCTGGTACCACAAGATGATAGGCAACGGCCGCTGCTCCATCGTTGATACGTTCTGGCAGACGGAGACCGGTGGTCATGTTCTCACCAGCCTGCCTGGTGCAACACCTATGAAACCAGGAGCTGCTGTAAGTACATACAATATATAATCTCAGTCTTCGTGTATTAAAATGCTGAAAACTCTCTAGAGAAGATCAAGCAAAGTACTAACAACCCATAACTTCCAAAACATCAATATTTAGATTATTAATAGTTTAAACAAAATATGGAAATAACTTCCTCTATTCCAGGGTTTCCCGTTCTTTGGTGTTCAGCCGACCTTGCTGGATGAGAATGGCAAAGAGATCGAAGGCCCCGGCGAGGGTTACCTGGTGTTCTCTCGTCCTTGGCCCGGTATCATGAGGACCCTGTTCGCTGACCACGATCGCTACGAGAAGGTCTACTTTTCGAAGTTCCCCGGATACTATTGTACAGGAGATGGTAAGGATACAACAAATATTTTATATGGAATAATTTTATTAATCATTACTACATTTGATGAATTTTACTTGTGTAAAAAAACATATTAATTAGGCTGATATAGTAATCAGTGCGAAACAGATTAATTTTAATTATTTCATACATTTTTTGCAATAACTGAAATATATAATGCAAAAATTTACATTCACTAAGAACGGCTAGACACGGCTGTTGGATATTTTTTTAAATATATTTTAATTTTTGTGTATTATCAGGTGCCAAACGTGATGAAGATGGATTCTTATGGGTGACTGGTCGTATCGACGACATGCTGAACGTCTCTGGTCATCTGATGTCCACTGCTGAAGTGGAAAGCGTGTTGACTGAAGAGCCTAGAGTCTCTGAAGCGGCAGTCGTGTCCAAACCTCATCCTATCAAAGGAGAATCTCTTTACTGCTTCGTCATACTGAACGACGAAGCTAAATTCGATGATGATTTAGTCAACTCCCTCAAGAAACGTGTCCGGAACCGTATTGGGGCATTCGCCGCGCCTGATGTTATACAATATGCTCCAGGTTTACCCAAGACTAGGTCTGGGAAGATAATGCGCAGAATCCTGAGGAAGATTGCCCTCGGAGAGCGCGATATTGGCGATACTTCGACTCTCGCCGACCCAACTGTTGTTGACGAGCTGTTTAACAACCGACCTTAAGTTTTGGAATTTCAATTAATGCCGTTAGACATGTTCCTATTTTGTTTTTATTTTAAGTTATCTGAACGCACCCAGTTTATTTCAGATTTAATTTGAATATGCAGTGATAGTTGTGCTTAATATAAGCAATTTAATTGACTTGGTTCAATAGTAAAAGTGATTTAATGGACGTTAGCACAGCTTCTTAGTGAGGTTTAGTTGTGATAATTTTAGGATTAATTTTTAAATAGCTTATACTTATTGGATATCATCGCACAGAAAAATAGACATATTTCTTCATAAATAGATATTCATGAGCGCGCAACAAGCCGTCCTAAATATTTTGATCCGTTTAAATAATATAATGTCGCTAAATTAAAACCACGCCTCATTTATTTTGTATTGATTATTTTTTTAAAAAAATTATGCTTATCTATAGAAGACCAGTGCAATACTTAATCCCAAAAATCTCACAGAATTAAAAAATATATATTTTCAGTTAATACAAAATCTAGTATCAACAAACGCTGTTACTTTTTTTATTCATTTAATCATTTCATTCATTTATTTTTGTACGGCCCATCGTGATTGTATCTTAGTTTGTGTTCTCACTGTCAAAAGAAATGTTTAAAAACATACTGTCGTATCTGTTTTTGTAACACAGAATTTGACAGTTTTTTATATACATGCCTTTTAGCAGTGAAGACTCATTGTATGTTTCGTTTGTTCTTGATTTGGTTTAACTTTGACTTTTGAAGCATTTCGAATTTGACGTATAACCATTCCATTATCGTAAGTGTTAAATGTAAGTTGACGTTGCAGGTAGATTTAAAATTAAAATGCTTTATGTATCTTATTTTAAGTAGAATGTATACATTAAATAACAATGGTTTTTTATTTAATTTTCATTTCGAATTTGCTCTACAAAAATTTTTTTTTGTGATTTTTTTTACAATGACATTATTTATTTATATCTTCAACGAAAACGCACTTAATAATATTATAATTGAGTAAATAAATGAAGTTTGTGAGTGAAACTTTATTTTCTATTATTAAGAAATTAATATGTTTTAGAATCCATTTTTGGGTGCGTCATTGTGTGGTATAGTTTTAAGTTGATTTTATCAAACGATATTAATTTGGAACAAAACATTTCCATTGATAATACGTATTGTATTTCGAAAAACCAAAGGGGTAAAGAAAATAATTGTTAAGGGCAGCAACTTATGTTATTTGCTAACTTAGGTGCTTAATGTTTTAAACAAAAACATTTATAATATAATAATCGCAAATATAATCACTTCTCTTAAACTATTGTTAGTATATTTTTGTTTTTTTTTTCGTCAAGAGAAACCACAATCTTTGATTATTAAATTAATGAATCCCAGATTAACCCATGATATTGGAATATAATAAATTGTATTCTTGAAATTGGATGTAAACTTGAAAATTTAATTTTAATTGTTTATTCATGTTAATCGAATAATAAACGATAAATATTGGACATTCATTGCACTAACGTGTTCCTTATTGCGCTGCACATCCCTATAAACATTTGCTCTCTTATATAATCTGTAAACATAGACTATAAGTAATAATGTGACTGTATCAAAACACAAACATATCATTAAAAGTGATATTACAATGAAATTGGTTGTCAATTAATTTGATTTTTTTTATCCCTTGAGGACTTGCATTAATAAGTAATTTAATTTACTTAACAATGACAGGATTTTTTATACAAAAAAACAAATGTTTAAAACGCAATTATAATTTTTATGAACGCAAGTATATTTGACAAACGCCTTTATAAAATAATCGGCAATAAAACATCCAGATTAATTAATTGCTAATGAAAACATCAGATTTATGAAACATTTTTTAATGAATCTTTCTCAAAAAATAACACAAAATGTAAAATTTCGAATACATTACTTTGATTTCAATTTTTTACTTGTTGTTGATGTTTGTTGACGCATTGTCTTGAAATAAAGTCCATAGAATACTCCAGCGGCGACGATCAAAATGGTCGACAATACGGTGATATACTCTGCACGATTTCTGGAAAAAAGTATTATAAAATAAATAATTTGTAGCAATTATGAAGTACACTATAAAATATTCAAAATCAAGACCAAAGTTTTGGAAAAAAATGTCATAAACGATGGAGACGATTTCTTAATCTGTGTTTTTGACATCATTATTATGTAATTTTTTCGCATAATGATTAATATAAAACCAGCTTTTTATCCCTCATTTTGAAAAAATCTTCTGATTATTTATTTATAAAACCTGCAGCAAGAGTATTTGAAGTGCCAATAGCTTCATGGATAAAGGTCATTTTATCATGCGGTCGAGTATTCGAATCTAGAGCTTAATTTTAATGGTACATGAAATATTACTAAATTAAATAAAATCAACTATAATTTTTTCCAAATAAAAATCGGAAAATTAGAACTGCTTACTCAAAAGGCGTTCCACAGATGGTATACCAAGTTTCACCGTTTTGTGGCTTCTTACCGCCCACGCAATGGAAATCGAAGTACGCCTCGTCGTATTTATCAGGACAAAAGTATTTGGACTTGTACAATGTCTGTGGAAAGTGCATATAAATAAATAAAAAAATATAACAAAATGTAAGTTTTTGATGCTGCTAACATACGTATTACAAAATAAACTACACATGCATTTCTTTTTACTACTACATTGGTATGGTAAAACCATTTATGGACGTATTAAACCAGTACTAATGATCATCATTTAATATACCAAAAAAAATATTCTCACCTGTCCAAAGGCCGTTACCAGACTGGCACGTTCATTGCAAGGACCTACTGGCTCATGCAAACCTTTGGATACTTCCTTCTCAGGGTCGAAGAATACAACAAATATCCAATAAATAGAATAATGGACAGCTAACTGCAGCATAAGTATGTAATCGATCGCCGTTAACCTGAAAGTTCGCAAATATATTTTCGATCGAATGAAGCGAATGAATCGAAAATAAGCAAAGCTCAAATTAATTAACTATTGTAAAAAAAACTGCTTATTTGGTCACTAACCTATTTGGGAACGTTATATAATTTTTTCATACTAAGCGGGACCAAAATGCCATTGGCAACTAAGTGCGTTTCTAAATATTGATTTTAAATTTGATATGTGTATTAGGTCTGCGTGTTTAATGATAATAACACTGTGTCTCAGTAAGGTTAAAACCTAAAACATTTTTTTGCCTACACACGTAAGTTTTAACTAAACATTTGAAGCAGACTGATCAATTAAAACTATGCGGTTAACCCTGAATGTTTTATTTTTTTTTAAATGGATGAATTTTATTATGGCAATTTTATGGACTATCATAATTTGTAAATCAATTATATTATATTGTTTAATTTCTGTTCAATATGTGATAAAGATTAAATTTTTCAATACATTTAAAGTTTCATAGCAAAAAATTTTTCAAAGGGAACTTTATACAGCTGTGTAAATAATGACGTAATACGTGATATTAAGGTCATAGACAATAAAATGATTTTTCGATGTTTTAAAACGCTCTAGAAAGGTGTGACCTATTATTTTCTGGTCTACTCTCGCGATTTCTCTACATTCATCATACATCTTCTCAGAAGTAAATCTACGGCATTCCAAGGTCATCTTTTAGATTGTCACAAATTTAGTCGATGCAAATCATCGTCGAAAACAAATGAAATTCGTTTTAGTAAGAAGATTAATATTGCTTGGAAAGGAATTTCTGTGGAAATTTAGGGAGTAAAGTTTATAAAATATAATATTAGTAAGGTTACTTACTTGTCTGTATTCTCCTTTCGCTTGCTTAAAATTCCGTTGATAACGATAACGCTAAAGATACCAAAAAGAAGGAAGAATGTAACTTCTGAATGTATCTTGTATACATCGTGGAGAGGATGGTAAATTGGTACAAACATTAATACACCGCCCGGCATGCCTAGCAGAGATGATATTAACAAGGACTTCCATTCTGCGGCTTTACTGTAAAATATAAAAATTAATTTAAACGCGAGATATTAAATTCATCATAAGAATATCGCCGTTAACAATCGTAGGCAACAAATAAGTGATCTTAGAAATTTAATTTGAAACCCCAATAGCCAGTAGGTGATTATGAACTCGAATCCTATAATTCCAGTTTTGAATCTAATCCTTCCGCAAACCAAGAGCGATAGTTGGTATGGTTACAAGTAAATTTAGTTAATTAAAAAAAAGTTCAACTTACCCAGCAGATTGCCACTGCTCGACTTTAGGAGCGAACCATTTCCTGCTGACGTGGAAAAAGAAAAAGAAACTCGCAGCAAAAGTAGCGTGAAAGTAATAAGAGTTCCATGGCACCCAGTAGTGTCGGTCAAAGATGTTTGGGTCGGTGTCGTGCCACGTCCAGTGGACAAACTTCACGGCGACTATGTCATACGGTATGTCAACAAGTACAGTCACCAAACCCACAGCGAACGGTTCCGCGTAAAATGGCAAATGGAGTTTTGATAGCGCGTACGCAGCGTGGTATATGAACGCCGGATCTAAAAGTTAAATACATAATTTTAACTTAACCTTAAAGCGATCTAAATGTGCACAAAGTTTAAAAATTGTACAATATTCAGTGGTACAGTAAAGACTTTCTAAAACTATAAGTTAGTATTTATTTTTTTTGACATTGAATCGTAACAAAATATACTTACACAATAAAATAATATGCAATGGTAACCTGGCACCGAGGAATATGATTGGTGTTTGTGAATGCCAGAAATTATCGTATTCTGGTAAAACGAAATGCCAAAAGTTGTCCGTGAACACGCCGTGAAGGACTGTGCCTAGCCAGAAATACGGCCATCGTCCACCCTTACTGAATGCTACAAAAATAAACCCATTTCAGCTTATTAATTTATCTTTAAAAAATTATCTGATGTTGCGATAGATCGCCATACGTTTTATTTCTATTACATTGAGAATTTCAATAATTATAAGTGTGAGAGTTATAGCAGACAAAAAAAAATCGATAAAGTATTATAGTACTGTCCTTAAAAATAATTTCGGATTGTTTCTTCGATTTTTTTCTTTTCTACGTCTGTCTATTATTTTAAAGAAGTTAATATAATGATAAGGATTAAAATGGAAGAGACTCAAAAACATTTAAATTTATGTAATATTCGCGTTTTTGAAATGAATAAAATTTCTTTAGAATCAAACCAGTTTTTCAACTTAGACAAAGATAATGTGCTAGAAATTCGATTAACTTTTGCATCGTAACTTACCATGAATTAAGGTAATAAGACCTGCTATGATATAGACCGTTTGAGATATTATATACGTAGGTTGCGCCGCCCATAATTCACTCAAATTATTTGTTTGTACTATCCACTGCAAATTAACATTTAGAAAAAAAAATTACAAGAATGCTGTATACTTTAGTAAGTTTAAAACTTAAATGGGATTTTTTTTATAAATTTCGAATAACCTCGTTTAAAAATCTCTCGAGAAAACAATATCATTATTAAAAGAGTGTAAAACAGTCGCATAGCAAATGATATCAATGTTGTTCACAGGTGGGCGAAGTAACACGTGGAATTATTAGTCAATTAAATGTCCTATGTAATATAATTTTGAGTGTTAATTTTTTTATCAATAAAATAATCTTTACCGATAATTTCTGTTGATATAAGTAATTCGCACAGCAATACAAAAAACAACTAATTGCAAAAAAAACCTTATTGTCTTTTCTTAATAGTTTTTTTAGATTTTATTTTTACTAAATAAAAAATATCTGATGTAATAAACGTATAATACATTTTCATTGAAAGAAACATTATAAGGTTAAAATTATGCAAATGTTTTAATAATAATCATTTTAATCGTACCTCGGTGATACTGTTTGCCATGTTGAACCGGCAGAACGACTTGCTATCAACTCGACTACTACAACAATGTAATGCAAAATGTAAAGTTGTAACAAATGATGTGTTAATACGTCAGTGATCAGTGTATGCTTATCTTAACAATTTGTATGCTTTATAGTAACGTTCTTTTTATTATATTTATCGATTTTTTTAAATTAAATATTAATATTATACCGGCCTACGAGTATTAATTTCGATAAGGAAAGACCTTGAGACCTTGACTTGTCATTTCATAAAAGCAGTTTGCAAGTAGAATAATTTTAAATTCTTATTATTTGGATATTTTAAACTGAACCTTTAGTGATCCAGTTATTTTGCTTAGTACCAATGAAATTTCTAGCGGTTGTTAGTAACTCTCGTTCTTTTTACCAAAATTGCACTCTAGCAAGCCCAAACAGTCCTATTGTTCTATTGTACCGGATTAATGTAAACCAGGTATATTAAACAAATGCTTGATCGTATTCGTAAAATTGAAATTTCGCGTCTATTTCTTACATTTTAAGTGTCATTGATTACGAAACTATGCAAATGCCTAACGAAATTAACACAGTAGTTTAAGATGTTGAGATAAATCTCAAGCTCAGTGATTTTTTATTTTATTGAGTGGTAAGAAACATGCGAAAAAAATTGTAATCAAAGAAAACAATAAAATATTTTGGTTTTCGATAGACCAAAATTAATTTGGTTATTGTTGCTATTTTATCTGTAACAAATAAGGTTATTTAAAGGTTGGTTAATTGGTCTATGCTATATGTCAGAATCATATGTCGTTTTCTTTGTACTGTATTATCTATGGTTTGATCGTTGTTGTCAAGTTGTACTGCAGCGGCTTTTTAGGCTAAAAAACTGTGATATAATCCGCAATAATAAAGCAATATTTTTTGAATTTATGATTAAGTAATTCACATTTTTATGATAAATTGAATTGTTATCAATCTAAAATGCTTAATACTGTATACAAAATATCGCAAGGCATTAGGAAATTGAGCCAGTTGAGTTATAGAAGTGTGGTAATAAAATTTGTGAGACCTAATACAACTTACACAAATGTATTTAGGTCACAAAAACAGAAGAAAGAAGAAGGTGGAGAAGCTATAAAATGGATTCTACTGGTACAAATATAAATTTTCCTTAAATGGATTCTTTTAAGTTATTTCAAAAACTTTGTAGGTAATCAAAAATAAGTTGCCAAACTTTTTTTTGTATTGTTATTTATGTTTTTGCGAAAATAAAGTAGTGACAATATAAATATTTTTATTTTACTTTTTAAGATTATATAACACATGAATGATTGACCAAGATCAATAATAAAACTAGTATGAAGTACTCTAAGAAAATTTAACCTATAAGTAAAAAGTTAACGCAAAAGAATTTTAACACTAATATTAATATTTTAAATGACTCCAGATGATTCCTGTGACATCATTTGGTCTTGGTTGCTGGCAAGTATATCGACTACAGTGGAAGTTAGAACTAATTGACATGTTGCAAGCCAAGTCTAATTCGGAGCCCATAGACATGCCAACCAAGTAAGATCCATTATAAATATTTATTTACATATATATTAATATTTCATGCATATATTGGATATTAGCATATACATAGATTAATATTCTGTCTGCCGTATGCACTGTTCCGAACCCTAAATTGTGTGATTTTACCTAGGATAGAAGTTTCTGAGCTTAATATGAAAATAATTTGATTAATTTATTGATCATTCTAACAAATTTTTACACAATGATGTATAAGACAAAATGATTTTATTCCAGCTTTGAAGAACTTAACAATTTGGAGTTCCGTCCAGTTAAAGTGCGGGGAGAATTCTTGCATGACAGAGAGATTATGATTGGACCCAGAGCACTGATTGAAGAACATCAGGCAATGCCTAGAACTGGATCTCTTATGTCAGATCCCAAGAAGAATCAAGGATGGTTATTAATAACTCCATTTAAAATAAGTGACACAGGGTAAGGCATATAAATTCATTTTTAATAACAGCCTCATATTATAGAGTTAGTGGTTCTCTACTTTATACCAGAGCATATACAAATAATGTATTATCAATCTTTATTTGCTATTCTAGACTACATTTAACAAACATTTTACTTTAAAATAAACAAATCTAAGTTTGAAAATAGCACTTGTAAGTGTATGGGTGTTTGGGTTAGGTGTGACTGGGCAGAAAGGAGTGCCACAGATCTGTGAATAGAATCTTAAATAGAAATTTACCATGGTGCTAGTAAACTGTTAGTGGGTAAGCAGCACCTTTTAACCAAAATTCTAATTATTTTTTGATGTAATTGATTACTTTTTATATTAAGCTATTAATCACTTGCGGAGTATATGAAATGATCTTTATATTGATGTTCAGGATCGTTTTTAGTTAAAACATTCTTGTATTAAATACAACTTTTCAGGGATGTTATATTAGTGAACAGAGGTTGGATACCTAAAAGCCTCAGACCCAAAGATAAGCGTCAATCTTCCATGGTGGAGGGTGAGGTGGAACTAACTGGAGTGGTGCGTTTGACAGAAAATCGTCGCCCGTTCATGCCGAAAAACCATCCGGAAAAAGGATCTTGGTTTTATAGGTGAGAATACAAATTAATAACATTCTTTTTATTTCTACAGCTTCCTTCGCAGTAAAATGTATCATATGGCATACCGCTCCAAGTGGACAGTAAAAATCAATGTTTCTGATTTAAGAAATATTTGACTATGTTCTACCTATACAAGTACTAGATACATGTATTAAATATTTGTTAATATAGTGACTGGTTGAAGAATTAAGGGACTTCGAAATTTTTACAAACTGTGACATGTGTGGGTGGAACATGTGGTTCTTCAAAGTCGATTATCAAGTCATTGCATTATAGATTTGAATGATTTAACCACTGGATTTATTACTTCTTAATGGCCTTTTTAAATTGCATTTTTGAATATGAAAAAAGTCAAATAATTTTTTAGACTCAGTCCATTTCGATGTTTTTCATTTTTTCATGAAGATATCTAATATTTTATAATATTATACATGCTTGCGAAGTTTTATAATGGGCGTGGATCAGAATTACGCCACGCCTATTATAAAACTTTGCAAATAAGTTTTATATAATATTGAGTATTGTGTGAAGTAGACTAAGTTTGAGAAAATCAAAGTTAAAAAAATAAGAGTTGAAAATGTACGAAAAAAATTTTTTTTCGTATTAAAAAATGCAATTTTAAGGCCCATTTATTGTTGAAGTAATAAATTCAGTCGTTAAATTATTCAAATCTATGACGACTTGATAATCGACTTTGAAGTATCGCATGTCCCTTAATTATTTGACCAGCCACTATATTAAAAAAAAATTGATAAAGGTATCTGGGACATGTATAAGTAGAACATACTCAAATATTTCTTAAATCAGAAACATCGACTTTTCTTTTACTGTCTTCTTGGCGAAGAATGCCCCAAATGTAAATTTTTGTCGGATCTTCTGAATGGCTGGACCGATTTTGACTAGAAGGTAGCTGACATATACAGGAGTAACTTAGGCTATTTTTTTACTATGATGAAGTAGTCTCCGATGACAGCTAGTTATTTAAAAGTTTATTAATTTGTCAGGGATTTACATCAAATGAGCGCTCATTTGAATTGTTCTCCGGTGTGGTTGGACGCGAGGGGGATCCCTGACCCTCCCGAAGGCTGGCCAATTCCCAACCAAACTCGAGTTACGATCCGCAACGAGCATTTATCTTACCTCATAACTTGGTACTCTTTATCTGCGCTCACAGCAATTATGTGGCACAGATATTTTATCAGAAAGTTACCACTACTATAAATGTGAGAAAATATAGTAGGAATAGTTTTGTTGAATATATTAGTGAAGTAAATACGATAAGCAATACACATACATATGTTCATTATTCTTATATATTTAAAATAATTTAAATTTTTTATTATCTTTATAGCTTGTTGCGATTAATAATAAAAGAGTAGTTTTGAAATTGATTGTTTTATTTACACACTGTTTTTTACTAATATTATAGATAAGAAAGTTTGAATCTTTGAATGGATATTTGTTACTTTCAGAAGGGCGAAACGAATCTCTTTAAAATTTGGCATAGATATACAAGATACTGGAAGAATACATAGGTACCTAATATAGTTTTTTTTTTATTTTCCCCGGGGATGGAGTCGCGGGTGACAGCTATTTTGTTGGTAAAGTTTTTTTTTATAATTCGTGTAACAAATGATTACAAGGAATTAAATGAAACACATAAATTTGACACAGATTATAATATAGACACCAATAACATGTATTATGAAATTTGAGGACAATAGAGATTAGGAAAATATATTAATTGAGATCTGTAACTTGACTGTTAACTTATGAATTATATTTTTGATAATTTAAATTAGTGCAACAAAAAATTGATAAAAAAGATATCCCAGTCTCAATGTTATGTTACCTGCAATTTTTTTTTAGTTGATTTTGGAAATAAATCAAAGTCTATCAGAACATTCATGTGTGAATATCATAAATAACAAATTATGGAGAAATCAATATAATTTAAAATCCCCCCAATTAACAAGTAATTATAACGAACCACTGATTTCTAAACAAATCAAAACAATGGTAAGGTGCATCACAGAAAGTTTCTACGAATTAATGGCCTTTTACAATTTATTAAAGCAATTTTTTTTCTTCATAATTTCAACAAAACTTAATTTAACAGTTGAATAAATAATTTTTAAATAATAGTTAATACTTAGTGTTTTTTTCTATTCAATATATCAAACATAGGAGCTTAATGTATCCAGTCTTCTCGCATTCCCCCAGAAATTGGGCAGATCTAATGTTCTAAAATTATTTGTATTTATTATCTGCCATAACAATTTGTTTGTTGTTTAACATTTCTCTTCCACACCAATATATTAAAAGTACTAAAGAAATATCTAAAATAAAAAATAATTTCTTTTGTATTGAACCCTTACATTTGATTAAATTCGAATTACCTAATATTTTCAAAATTAATTTGCTCCAATAAAATGCAAAAGGTCTGAGGTCGACTATAGAAGAATAACATTTAGACATTTATATTTGAAACACTTATAACTACATAATAAATTTGCCAACTTGCTTAATTTTAAAAAAATCTATTACACGATTTACATATAATTTATATATATTTTACTTGAGAAAGATACTTTTTTTATTAATAAAAAAGAAAATTATATATAATGTGTAAAGACCAGAATATAGCATCGAAAATAAATTGTATAAAATAATTACCTTTTTTTATGTAAATAGCAAAGTTGGCAAATAATATTTAAATAACACCTGTCAAATTTTAAGTAAATATATGTTCATATAACTAACACTGTTGACCTATTAAGGGGATGGTAAGTGTAGCAAGAAATTTCAATAAATAAGGAAAAAAAATTACAGATATGTTTATCCGTGGAAGAACTAGAAATTTTCGAATAGATGTTTTACATGTGAGAACCCAAGGGTACATTTAAAATAAGTAACAAATGAAACATAATACTGTTCTATACATCATGTTCTAAATTATGTTTACTATTAATATATGAACTTTTATTTAAATCAAAATCTGACAGTTGTTATTTTCCTACATCTATATGACACAAGGTCAAAATTAATGGTAGTTTCAATTTACGATTATTAGTAAATGTGATATACAATTTCAGATGTGAATTAAAATTGAATCATTTATCTATGAAACTACTGATGAACTGTAATATAACCTACATACATAGGCCTAGAGGCCAGAATATGCCAGCTGATAAAAACGGAAAAATTAAAAAAATCAACCTGTATAATCAAAAAAGGATATCTGAACTGGTGAGAGCGCTGCTGTCGTTCTAGGTTTTGTCAGAACATATATAAAATCTACGTAGACATAGAAAATGACTACAGACATGGAATGAATGAAGGGCGCTAGTGAGCTGTTATTTAGTTTCACTTATGTCCACCGGTTCAGTTACTCTGTTAATAAATAAGTACAAAACAGCTTTTTGACACATTGTCGGTTTCCAAAATATGCATTTCGGAAACACGCACAGTGCATTTGAGCTTAAAAAAATGAAAAACTTAAAAAAATATTGTAGACAAAATAAAAAATTGTACGAATAAAAATTCAAATCCAAATGAAAATTAGAAAAAAATGTTAGTTTTGTATCTATCATATCAATTGTTCTGACAAGAATTATGTCAGATAATTGTATTTATAATTTTAGGCAAGTCTCACTTACCCTTTCCCGCGTATTTATCCAAAGTATTGCAATCTACAATAAACTATTCAGCTTAGCTTCATAAATTGCACCCAAACACCAATCAATGTTACACAAGTTAAGTTTTACTTTCTCTTAAATTAAACGAAAAAAAATTAAAAAAAAAACATATTAAGGTAACAGGCAATCTAAATATTGAAACAATAGATCCATCGGTTACCGAAATATGAAAGAACGTAATATTCAGAGAACTGACAATCCATTTTTAATTTAAAAGTTAAATGATGACAAATTATGGATCATCAGGTACCAGAATATTTGAGATTTCAGAGGTTTCGAATTTTAACTATGCGCCCCCGTTGAGCCGTCTCACCAATACTGATAAGGGGTGTAACTAAAACTATTCAAATTTTGATGTCCATTGTCTGTTTTTTTTAATTATAACTGTTATTTATTTGGTTTATAATATTTGATGCTGTGCTGAGTTTTTAATTTCATTGTAATGTTTTTAAGTATTGCCCGAAACCAATGTATATGTATGAATTTAGAATAAGCAAGAAAAGTTTGTCAGGTCTGCGTCAAATTGAAGTCTGTGGTGTCTGCCTACCCCTCTGAGTTACGGGCATAAGTTGTTGTTGTAATATTTTTAAAAACAAATTGCATGATGATAGTATATTTCAATTAATTCGAAGTTTTGTTAGTATTGAATAATTTAATTAATTTAGTTATTTTGGAGAAAAAATAATCCTATTACAGATGTTTTTATTTGTGTTGTTCTCATGTTATATTAGTTACATCCCTTAATGGGTATTATAACTCCTTATTGGTGACGCGGACACACAGATGGTTAAATTTAAAAAAGATATTTAAGCGCGCAAATCAAAATTCGATACGTGAATCTGAGGCACGTGCACAGGATCGATCTTAGGGTTAGAGTTGAACTCGCACAGGCCAAAATCTTTCAGTTTCCACTCCCATTCCATTATTTGTGAGGCGTGCAGTGTTTCTGCCTCCATGTTCTGACGACGTAGCATTACTTCCTGTCGAACAAAAAAAATTCTTTATTAATATAATAAGTACGAAAGATTTGATTGTCTGTTTGCATTGAATAAGCTTTACACAACTGAAGCAATTTAAAAAATTCTATCACTGTTTGGCTACACTATCCTCGGGGGACTAATCCAAGGCAAATTAACTATGACAATTGGTATATTTAAAAAATAAAGATACAACCTTCTTTTTGTAGTCGGTTAAGAAACTTACTTTAATCTTCTCCCATTTATCATCGACCTCCTGCAGCCAGGAGTTGATCTGGCGGCCGTTGCATCTGGAGCGCTGGGCGTTGCGTTTCTCCTCTTGTTCTGGAGCCAGCAGATTGCACACCTCCTTGTCACGGAGTACTGTGCATACTGAATACGGCAGAGCCTGGAAATTAGTTACAAATACAATAAGTCATTATTGTCATACTACTAACAAGAAGTCAGGTAGAAAAACCTGTATATAGGTTCATTATATTTGGAAAATGATTTTACCTGGTTGGCAACAGCGCGTTCAGCACGGCCATGCACTCTCAATATCTCTTGTTCAACGGACAACACCAACTTTTCTTTCTCAACAAGATGCTGCATACGCAAGTGTGTCCTGTTTAAAAGAAAAAAATAGGAATAAAAATTTGGTCTTATTTAGTTTCATTTGTACATTCCGGGCCAAATAAGTTCCACTTTAAATATTAACTTCAGTATTGGACTTATATCCGAGACTAATTGTTGGTTTCTGAAAACAAAACCCCTAAAAACATACTGTTACTTTGTTTTGTAAAAGATAATGACTGATGACAATTTACCTTGCTTGTTCCTGTCGTTTGAATTCCTCAACCATCAGCGGTGCGAGATTGGGCGGAATCTCGATAGCTGGAGGGTTGACATTCCCTTGCAGCGTGTAGGTGCAGCGGTTCATCAGATACTTGTGGAAGTCCTTCGGTGGCTTCGGCTTTACTGGGAACAGGCTCTTTTGACGTTCCTCTACCTAAATATTGAGGAAGAATTTAAATACATTCTTGTTTTAGATGTTTATTAAAAAAATACGCAATTATTATACACCGTCCAATGTTTATCTTTTCTATTATTAATTAACTGCTTTACTAATTTGATTACTATTTAGAAATATGGGTACTTTTTTATTAAGAGTAGGGGGCAAGCGAGAAACGGGAACACCGAAGTGTATTTGGCGCCCATGGACATCTGCAAGACTAGATTTATTTTATTTATTAAGCAATTGGTTTTATTTTAATTATTTTTAATCAAAAAATTACATCTTGTGTCGATTTGATTTTATTATTGTTTTTATTTAAATTAGCCTGCCTTTGTTTCATTTGTCTGCATGTGTCAAAAGGTAATTAAAACTTTGGACAGAGGATAATAATCTGGTACATACATAGCATAAAATTAAGAATTAAAAAAGCCAGCTTTATAATGTATACATACACATAGTAATACATAGCCTTATTACTAAGGCCTGGATGAGCGTATATTTAATATAAGCTAATCTAAGAATTTTAAATTTAGCTTTAATAGAAAAAAAAATTGCAATCTATAAAATATGCAATATAAATAGAATAAATTATATCTAAATAAACATACGTTTTAATGAATAAAAAGAAGTTTTATTAAACCAGGCCCCAATAATTACGACTTCAATTAATATTCGCAGTTCAACTTCAACAAAGTTTAAAAAAAAAACTCCAAATAAACATAAATACAGTTACAACAACAAACAAATGCGACATATTAATATATAAATTTCATACGAAAATACTCGCTCCTTTATTTTATATTAGTCTAAATGATACCTGTTTACGGATCTGTAAATGCATCTGGTAAGGGTTGGAGTGAGTGACCGCGTGTACGAGGCTGGTATCCTGGGTAGACTCGTGTCTCGACTCCCGGTGGCTGTCCTTAGATGTTTTGATCTTACGCTTCCTCGGGTGCAATTCTACAAAACAACCAATCGCATTACACATTATTTGTTTGAATCTTTCAGGGCGCATGGCGCGCTCTCATTAAAATGTCAATGGTCAAAATGATTAGTGAGGGGACATAAACGTCGACATTTTAGTAGGGCTAGTTTTGCGCCAGTACACCGGCACACTGTCGGATTTTCTTTCTTACACTATATAATATTACTGATATTTAATAAAGAAACAAACTATTTTTGTAAGAAAAGCGTTTTAGGTAAAAAAAATCATACCTGATGTGTCGCGACTGGAATGATGGTCGTGATGATCCTGGAAATGTTTTTTGCTCTACTCGGGTTAGTTGTACTTTTCACAGCGGTTTGATCAGATTAACAATATTTCTTACTATTTGTATGCCTAGTACGAATATTTGTGAGAACATTTTCGTAACGTCATCATAATTTTTGAATGTCATACAAATTTTGACATATTTTATCGACGTTACGAAGGCGCTTGTCGCAAATATTCGTGCTTGGCCCTTTGAAGGAAAGTATTTCATATCTCTCGTAAGATATGAATCTCTTTTCGTTGGATTTCGAATCTTCTATAGCTTAATGGTGAGTTTGTAATGTCTAAAAAACTGTTTACATATATTGATTTTCCTTTTTTTTGTCAAAGAAGGAGGAATGATGTTGATGTATGTTGTGTTATATATAATTGTTATTATTGTTAAGTTTGATTGATGATTATAATATATACTTACAGATCCTTGCGGCGGGCTCTTATTTAGACTGAGAGCTTGTCCCCTGGTTTCAGCGCCAGTATGCGGTGATGTTCTACCCTTATCCTTGTCATCATTGGTCCTGTGCGAGCGCAGTACTCGCTGACCCGTCTATGGAATAAAAATATATTGTTAAAACAAATTTCGTAACCATTTAGTCTTAAATTACAAAAGGGTCTTCTTCTTCGTATACTACATTACTGAAGGTCCTGCTTGTGATATGCATTTAGAAATGCGTCGACCAGTCTCGACGCCGTCCCGTCTTCGGCTTCTCTCAGGGCAATCGTGAAATATAACCTGTACTTGATCTGACCAGCAATCGATTGACCCCGTGACCTTTTACCCTTAATCATTCCAACTACGAACAATTTGTCCAGGTTGTCGGTGTGTCTCTGGGTGAATGGGTAATATTGTCTTTATTTAAAAAAAGAAGTCCTACCTTTCCACATTCACTGAGTCTTTTATCATCGCTGTTGCCATCAGAGCTGTCAGATGTTTGTCCGGCATCGGTGGTGGTGCAAGGGATGACGTAGGGCAACGTCCCGCCCCCACGACCCTTGCCGCTGCCCCTTTGACCTGTACCACCTGGAAAAATAGCTCACATTACATTTCACTTACACTTAGTACTCTTAGCCGGAATACTCCGGGCATGTTTATTATCGAGCGTCTTAAGTTAGCTAAACTCAGCTTAGAAATTAAATATTATAAATGCGAAATTTGTATGGATGGATGTTTGTTAGAAACTATCCCCAGTACGGCTGAAAAGAGCCCGCTGAAATTTGACATAAAAGTAGAAAGTAGTCAGGAAGAACGCATAGGCTATTAATTAAGAGCTTTTTTTTCTATTGCGCGCTAAAGGAGTCGCAGACAAGAGCTGATAGACGTTAAAAAAATCTGATGAATATAGTTGTTGTGAGGTGTAACGTACCTTCTTCTTGTTCATTCCGACCACCCGAGCCGCCGGCGCCTCCCGGGATGACGATCTTGAGCGGCGGCACCTTGGGACCAGACTCCGACTTCACTTCTTCGGTATCTCCATCACCGGCATCTTTAGATTGACTCGACTTCTGGCTTTGCACCGGACTCTTCCTATCCTGTTTGCTCTGGGACTGCGATTTCCCTCCTTTCTGTTAAAACATAGATTCAGACATTAAATCAATAGTTTTTATAACACTGGCAGTAGTGACAAAAATAAAATAAAAAAATCTTCTCTCGTGTGAAATCAAAATAAAACGTTTTGTTTGTATTTTACTTGATGCAGTTGATTGTTTACTTTTCCTCCGGCGCCCTTTCCGGATTGTGTCTTGGAGGAGCCCTTGCCGCCGCTCTTGCCCAGCGGCGCGGCGCCCGTCTTGCTGGCCGGTCCGGGCGGCTTGGTGCCACTCGGAGCACTACAACATTGTACATTTACAACCAAACAGAACAATTACACTGACTTTTTTTCGCGAAAAGGGTCTTAAATATAAACAAGTGTTTATTTTATAATACATTAGAAATTTGATCCAATCTCATCTTCGGGTATGTAAGCAGATCAAAATAATTTAGTGGATTTTCAAAGTCTGTAAACATTGTTAGATTTAATTATGTCGTAAAATATTTACCGTCCGGGACCACTGCGCGCTGTGGCGACGGGTTTCGCCATGGGCTCCTTGTCTTCTGCTTCCTTTTTCTTCTTCTTCTTGGTGATGTCATCGTCGGTGGTCTCGGTGCTCAACTGCCCGTCAGTGTAGTTCCGTTTAGGGCCAGATGTAGACTCATTATCATTAGTCACCTGGGTTTTTTCTGAAATTATTTGATTATATTAATAGGAATATAATAAGATAATGGATATTGAAAGCTTTAAGATTAACATTGAAAGTAATGTAAAACATATTACCATACAGGAAATCACAATTCTTGTTTATCTATTTAGCCAACAGCTCAGCTTTGTCAAAGCTAATTTTCAGCGCGAAATTAGCCCTTACTAGTTTTTCTTTTTGCGAATTAATTTCGATATAAGAAAAACTAGTAAGTACATGAGAGATGAGGTACGGATACACGGAACAAAACAAACACGATTATTAAAATGATCTCACAGCCGATGTTGTTGTTCTTGGTGTTTCCACAGCAGAAACACATGAACAAAAACATTATCTCTGTTTTTCAAAGAGAAGGCTTAAAACATGTTTTTGTGCTTGTGTTTCAGCAATGAAAACCCATGGTCAGATGCAATGGTATGTTTGTCACTGGCGCGCACACAAAACATCTTGATGCAAACAATGAAATGATCCTTGGTTACCTGATGAGCAAGTTATCGAATAAATAAAACATACGAGCTTGTAAACTATAAGAAAAATATAAATTAAATCCTTGACACTTTCTAATTTATTATTGGAAACGTAACGTTATCGACATTTTAATTTTTCAATCTATATAAATAAATACCATAAAATTATTAAATGTTTTACGTAATATTTACCTAAATAAACGTATTCAATGTTTTAGTTAAACATATTTCGCAACAGTCAATTATATTTTAAAAATAAATCAAGAAAATTATATAATAAAAAAAAATAGCAATAAAACTAAAAGAGAACAAATATTGTGAATATTTTGCAAGGCGTACCATATTTTTAACATTAGGATAATTATTTAAAACTTACCTTTTCCCAATACGTTATCACAGTGAAACAATTATTACAACAATCATTAATTATTATTTTATAATGGTAAATATTACCTCTGGTGCGTGACCGCGTTTTGGTTTTACGCATTATAAAACCAAACTATAACTTTTTTTTAGAATAATGGATTACTTGGAATCGTAACTAGGACACATTGTTTAGTTATCGTATAAACAAACCACTAAGCCTATGAGGCAAACAAACACGAAAAAACTAACTTTCGACCATCAAATATGTAAAACACAATTTTATAACACGTCTACTAAATTTAAATTGATTTATATTAATTTAATAGCGTATATTGAGCAATGTTTAAATAAAACGGTCATTGTATTGACGCCGGGAACATAAATATAACGAGTGATGGCCCCGTGCAGCGCACCGTATTGATTTTCTTCCCGGCGCAACTCCCCGACAATCTACATACATATACCTGTATAGGTACCTCTCTACCTCTCTTTCATGCCTAACATTTTCGTACCGTAACATTATGTAACAATTATATATCACAATTAAGACTTAATAATAAACATTAATTAAGATACACTAAATTTAATCAAACTAAATCTTTATCGATTGAATTTTTATGTAAATAAAAAAATCACGACTAAAATTTACGCACTACGTTAATATTATTACGATACGAATGTATTTATTTCAATGTAAAAAATATTTTAATAAGACCTCGTAATTCTAAAACCACTTGGTGAAAGGTACGCGCGGTAACTAAATCAAAATAGATCATTTCATCGTTTAAATCAATAGACCGAATGAACGAAGTATTACCCAATCCAGCTCTAACTTACAAATTATCAAAATGTTATTTATTCTTAAAATATAAACATAATATCGTTTATAAATATTGGAATTTTACAATGTCAAATCAATTACAATATTTCGCAAATATATATAGAACTTTTGCAGATCACATTCAATTTTTAAGTTTAAAAATGTTTCAAAAACATAGGAAAAAGTTTTGCAAAAAAGCAATTAAGATATTTGAAAACGGGATTTGATTTGCAAAAATATCTTTTAATTTGATAAAGCCGTAATTTAAAGCTAAAAACATATTGAAGCGCGAATTAGTATTATTAGCATAGGGTTTTCAGGATACAAAATTTTATTATAACCTTAAAAATGGCGTATGTAAAGTATATTACGACGAATATAGATAAAAAAACATATAATAAAAACGTCTTTATTTACATATTAAAGAAGTTACACAAATATAAATGTAATGTGGGTGTCTTAAGGAGAAATTACACACGATGACACTGTAATCAGTAAAACACATATAGAAAATGTAGTAAAACGAAAAAAATATTGATATTATTAAGTTATAATTAATTTTAAAATAATTCTAATCTGAATTATTTATTTATTGCTCAATATTTATTTGTTGTATGTATAATTCATTTTAACTCTACAGTAGGGGTAAAACAGTGCATTTTTAAATCTAAAATTAAGAAATATATTTTTAATTTTTTTTTGTCAATTGCTTGCCTGCAAAAAGTCTTGAGATCTTTGACTAATTTTTCTAATACTTTAAAGATTTCTTTTGTAATCTTTACTGTTAGATCACAAGCTACCTTTATATTATTTTAAAAATTAAGGCTTGAAGAAACTTTATGTTATTACTATCATATTATTCTACTGGAAAAATTTTAAATGAAGTATAACACTTTTTATTTTACTCCAGCACAATTTTTTTAAGGAGTAATTTAGTTTACAGCAGATTTGTATTAAAAATAGCAAAATAAATTATAATTGAAGTTGCCTTTAACTATGAAAATTAATTTAAGCAATTCATACACTTTAACATATGACAACTAGTCCTTTATAAATTCTTCAGTCATTTGTGTCTAATAATTAGGTGTAATCTATATCAATAATATGACTTTGTTCTTAAAATTTTACCTAGCAAATTATTTTCATTACTGTAGGGTATTTTTAAATAAATAAGTATAAGTAGTTGAGTATTAATAATTAATCCTGTATTAGTAATACATTATATAATTTTTTTCTAGGAAGTCAACATACAAGGCTGCCATTGTGTCAAGTTACTTTGGACAAAAGTGATAAACTTAAGGCAAAAGTTTAGTTAATTTTTTAATTAATGTATTTTTTAATTTTTATGAATGAAATAATACAGTTATAAAAACATACCTTCAACATTATTGACTTTTTCTTGAGTAACCTCCTTACTATCAAAGTGATCAGTCGATGCTAGCCCTTCCATAATGCCTTTTTGTCACGTAAGTTGTTCTGAATATCCCTCTCAGAATTTGTGATGCAGTTCATCCCTTGTACATCCAACGTGAGAAGTTTTTGGGTGATCTGTATTAAAAAGATTTGCACTTGTTAATTTAATTAAATTAATAATTAGTTAATTAAAAAAAGTAATTAATTTAACAAAACCATTATTAAGACTACTGTACTAATTACATCAAAATAATGTTATTACATACAAATAAATAAATGAACATGTAAAAAGAAAAAAAATACCACGTGAAAATTATTATTTTTGAACTCTTTACTATAGTTGAACTTTACTTACGCGTTTAAACTTTTCAGAAATCACTCTGCCCTTTTTTCTTTCGAATAACAGGATTATGTCACACAATATCTTGAATAAATACGCAAAAAGGAACGGCTTGATAAAATATTCAAGCGTGATTAAATTATGAAAACCACTAACAGAAAAGATAACTATGTCGACAAACAACTATATTCGAAACCGATATCTACACCGGCTACAGTAATAACTATCAAACAACGTATCAATGGAAATAGATTAATTTTCCTAAATATGAATCCATTTCCTAAGGTGTAAGTCAGTAATCCACTAATGTAACTACACTTAACTTTAGAACTCTACACAAGTATAAACACAGTAACCAACGCTATTGGTAGAATTTACGAGTTGCGCGTTTGAAAGCATGCGGTATAATTTGGCTTCTGTTTTTTCTGAGTAAGTCTTAACAGTGTAACTTCACCTTTACTTCCGACATATCGAACACTGAACTGACACTTAACCAAACCACACGCAATGCGGTACTAAGCAGAGTATATAATAACTATACTACTAATACTACTACTCATTTTTGGTACCGTTACTAATCTAATTATAAGTAAACACTGAGTAAAGTGCCAAGAACATATAAAATACCCAAATCTGGTTATAAAATTGCCGCATTTCGTTCCTATCACTAAATTGTATAAGCTGTCACAAAAAAATACGTTTCTTACTTACTGGCAACATGTAATTCTTATTGCTAAAAAAATAGTAAGGTGATTTTAAAAAATGTTACGATAATTTCTTCGCTTCTTAATAATTTTTAATAATACTGTTTAAATTTATTTCTAGAAATTAGAAGGTGCCATATTATTTTATAAAATAAATGCTTAAATAATATCAAAAAATAAACAAAAAATACACAAATTAAGCAATTTAATGGAAATTAACTTTCGAGAACTTTCTAGTATCTCTAGCAACACCAAATGGGTTGCCATCAGTCTTGGAAGACTCAACTCAACTTTGATGAACTGCAGTTCACACGTGTGAAGTAGATCAATGAACCGAAGCTCATGCATAGTTATAATTTGCGTCTCGAGTTGCGATCTGTGAGTCAACGGGCTTACGGTTAGTCAGCTGACATAGTTATAGTATATCGCAATGAGCTGTCAATTTAGTTTTTTAGCTGAAGCTCAACATAGTTGTTTTCTACTTTGATGGTAATAGTTACTATCGCATATTTTTTTTCGACTCTTATTTTTATAGTAAATATAGTTTATCTATTTAAGGATGATTAATTTGACAATTCAATAGATTTCAGTCGAGTAAAATCGGTTATGAAACTTTTCGATTTCCGGTTGTTGTTTTCAAAATTATGAAATTGATTATTTCGACTTTATTGTTTTAGAATTAAAATATAAATAATAATGTTTCTTTCTATTCTCGATCCATTCTTTAAAATTATAATGAAGAAATAAATATTTAACCTGAAATTGAATATACTCAACAGAATAGAAAACGTAAAGGTTGCCAACTTTCACAACTGCGCAACTTTGGGGTTGCCTGGTGAGTAAATATTACACTCATCAGTTATTTATTAGAAAAAAAAAACAAATAAAAGTTTAATTTAACTGTATAAGGTTGCCTTATTAATAAAATGATCTAGTTCAGGGTTTTCTAGGTAATGTATGTAAATTTTAAATGCGAGTAGTAAACGTGATTTTTTAAGGATATAGTGTTTTTGGTTATTTAGAGTCTTATATTATTGATTGGGTTTGATATTTTTTCGAAATTTCCAATGAGTGTAACATTTACTTTCATCTTATATACCAGGCAACCCCATAGCTGCCCTGATTATCTAAATTTAATGAAGAATTTATTATTTTTTACTAACCGGTCGCAATTTAATTAGGCAACTATCTGCAATATTATAATGTGAATATTATATGTAATTTATTTCTTATCACTCATAAAAAAACAGATGAGGTTATATAATTCCCATATCGGATCTTGCACTATAAGTCAACCGTCCATTAAGTACGATATTAACCTTATACAAAATTAATTCGATACTTAATAGGCGTCAGTAGTCACACTTATCATCCTTAAATAGACAAATTATGGCTTTCAAAATAATAAGGAAAAGATTTTAAAAAACATTGAAATTTATATTTTAAGAGCAGCGTTCACTGACTAAGTTATAAAATTGACAGGTATTCTTTGGCCTTGAGGAAAATAATATGCAATTATTTGGATACTCACATAATATTACGTACCATGATCCGCGCGCTATCAGCGGTACCAAGGTCCAAAAATTGTGACCGGTCTTAGGGTCGATTATTCTTTTCCTAAGGTATTCTAGAAAGATTCTTTACATAGCTCGAAGAAAATACGTAAACATAATTTTAAAAAAAAATTTCAAAAAATTTTCAAAAAAAACCTGTGTAATCACCATAAAAAAAAGTGCTAGCTTACATCAACAGATGGCATTTAAGTGAACTTTTGATCTAACAAACATACTTGATCCGTTAAGGCGCTACCATCGCGGATAGTTTGTCCAAAAACATATATAAAATCCTCTTAGGCATAAAAATGAATACAAGAAAAAAGTATGCCAATTAAGTTACAATGCAACAAGGATCTGTTAAAACATTTTTTAACATTAACAGGGGGTTGCCAATAAGCTATTATAATTTAGTGTCGCTTAGTGGCCACCAGAACAAGTAAGTTTGTCGATCAACATAACAAATGAAATACATCAACATGACAACTTATGACAACGTTTGTGTGATAAATTACAATATCAAGTTTGTATACTACTATAGACTTTTTATAAAAACAAGTGAGTCAGTGATAAGTTACAAAAACAAATTGTTATTGTAATTTATCAAGGACTTGCTTCGATATTGCCCGTCAAATATTCCACAGTGAATCCTAATTCGTTTTTTTAGTGTCACGTTTCTCAATGATTATGCCATGCCACATCACCGTTTGGCAAGTAAACCGAATTTAACTTAAACAATCGGAGTACTCACAGACAGTACGCACATTTACCGACCAATGTATTTACTAAATATTTCAACGTCAACAATCGTGTTATATCTATAATAAGTTTTGTCATTTTCAGCTATTAAAAATATTCTAATAACTGTTACGTAATAATATATTCTTGAAACTTATATTCATTTCCAACGATCGATGGGATTTTTGAAAATATTCAAAAATATTCAACGCATACGTATGAATCATCCGAACGCCTTATGTGATCTTAACAAAAATTGTTTTAAGTGTGACTAACGCATGAGAAATATTGTCAGGGACAGTTTAGAAACGTATTATCTCCGTGTGGGTTTCTACTGCTGACACTCGTATTGGTACATATTGTCATCTCTCACATTGCCGCTGCAATAACAGAGACAATATGTGTCAATTCAAATTTAATTACAGTAGAGATCCAAATATATTTAACTATTTATTAAATCGACCGAAATTACCTGGACAGTGCGAAAGAAACAAAAACGGTCAAACCAAAACAAACAACAAATCGTCAAGAGAACTGGATCGAGGCTGTTCAAAGCGAAATATTTGACGTCTTTCTTTGTTTTGAATGAAAATAAAATATGTGTGAATGAATGAATCGATTGACACTTACGCGTAATTATCATTGGGAGTCTCCAAAATAATCAGTGATATTTGCTACAAATAATCAAGGATTCTATAGTTGGAAAACGAGAAAATCAGCTTTGGATTTAAGGAACTATTGAATCAAAAAAAAAAATGATAGTTTACTTTTAAATAAAATAACTAAATTTAGAGCAATATTGAGTCAAAATTAATATGTTTAACAGAAAAATGAATGGAAGTAGTATTTATACATTTATTAAAGAAACGAATAAACATTTTCATAAAAACAAATAAAGTTTCTATATATTTAATAAGAAAACAAAAAAAAATGGTCTATTGTTACTATAAAAGTATTTCATTAATATATTCTGGCCAGACTGATAGAGTATGGTTTTTTCAGAGTATGTATGTTAATAATATAGGTCCGTACGTCGGGCCGAACTGAAGTCATTTCATTTGATTCTTATTCTTCAGTGGTATTTTATATCATATTTACTTATCAACTGCAGTATGTAACTAACTAAAAAAAAAATATAAAATACGTCAAAATCTTACACAATACACGTCTGGCGAAATACAATGTATGGAAGTGAAAGTTAATTTTAGTAGAACAATGTGAGTTAAATAAATCCATAGGAAATGCAGTCTTCGAAATGTATGATGGGTGTGTGAATGATAGGATTAAACAGTTGAAAGGAAAGAGTGATTTTAAAAGAGGTCAACTAAAGTTAAAATAGACATGGTTCGTAAATTTGGACAAGTAAAAAAGGTATATAAACATCAAAAAAGAATTTAAAGAAGTCCGTTGAGGGCCGTCCTAGACGAACGTATGTCCAGATCGGCGACTATTATACTGAGTATATAACGGACGTAACAAAAGCACCCGAAACCGACTATTATCCGCGTATTTGTATTATAAGGAAGAAAATACGACAGTGCGCCGGTGTACTAGCGCAACACTAGCCTTACTAAAATGTCGACGTTTAGGTCCCCTCACTAATCATTCTGATACTTGGCTTGGTAAGGAAAGCACGCCATTCGCGGAAAAAGATTCTAATTCATAATGTCTAAAAGTATAAATGTGGGAGAAGCCAAAGAAGTGTGTCTGAACCTTGCCGAAACAAAGATCTGATCTGATAGATTTAACCTTAAGACTATGAGCATAAGTTAGTTTTACATTTCTCATAAAAACAAACACAACTTTTCAATTAATCATTGTACACAATAGTAGTTGTGTTGTATAATCTGACATGGTACACCGTTTAAAAATTATCTGGTGCTACTTTGACGTAATAATGTACGTTTATCGGGACTTGGAAAATTTTACGTCAAATATTCGCCGAATGTAATAAACAACGTATAGGATACAGAAGGGCTTGGTCTAGAAATAGCATCAAATCAATAACTATCGTAGCCGGGAGACGAATATCTGTGTAGTACTGGAATTTAGTACTTGTCGCTTACAGTTAAGGTTCATATTGCATAAACTGAATCCTTATCATTGATTTACTGGTAGCCGGTCACGGCACTTGCGCACTAGATCTTTATCATAGATATACAGATGTATGACCTAGGTCACCTATGAAAACGGATTAGGTAACATAATTAATCATGATCGATCTAAGATATTTTCCCATCAGATAAATACCGTTTTGCTTATAATTAATACATGTCATTTTAAATATTACAATTACACAATTAAATAATTTAAAAATGAACAAATACATAAAATTTTTCGTAAGTTACAAATAAAAAAGCATAGTAGAGAGCATTGAAAGTAAAAAAAAATTTACATTCTCTATCTATCACATCAAAAGCCCATATAAATTCACATGTTGAATTATTACTATTATAAATAAAAAATAATTAGAGCTGGATTGGGTTTTACATTGTGACAATACATTGATGCCGATCGGAACACAAAATAAGAGAAAGCGGATATATCTTATCTCGGAATATAGTCTTCTACAACTGAGACAATGACTAAGTATTGAAAGACAAGATGACGTCATTGTATATTCAAATGACACAAAATATTCCACGCGGGGTATATTTTTAGAATTTTCCATCAAATTATAATACTAAAGACGTCAACATCGCACGGGAAGGACAAATCAATAACACGTCATCGCTCGCAATAATAATTCAAAACATCGAGATAAATTCATTGGTGTTTTTTTGAACACGGTGGAAAAGTACTTGAAATGGCAAAAACGCCCATTTACATCAGTAATATAAGTTAGAAAGTTGCAGCTGGGTCTACCTTTAATGGACGCCATTGTTCTGGACAAACGAGATACGAGATTAAAAAAAAAAATATGTCAAATCATATAGATGACATATAGACTTCCCGGGATACGATATTTCTGTTTTCTGCTGACGAACACATAAAATAAAAAAAATAACAATTTAATACTTTGTAAATAATTTAATATGGTACCTTTAATCGTTTGTAGAAATTTCTTGATCTTATCGTTTGCATAAAAAGATGCTTCTACACCTTGGAAGTTTTTAATATGAGGGTCTGCACCATGTGTGATAAGCAACTTGACTAATTTAATATTGTCTGCAGATACAGCATCAAAAAGTGGTGTATCACCGTTTGGGCCTTTATCGTTTACTAGGGCACCACCCTTAAGTAAATCTTTTACTACTTTTTGTTGACCTTGAAAGCACGCGTCATGTAACGCGGTCCAACCTAGAATGAAAACAAATTTTCATATTATATTTTATACAAGTGAAGCTAAATACAAACACATATATAAAACATCTACATACAACATAAACACCTCTTTTGTAGTAGAGAAATGCAATTTAATTTAAAAAAGCAAAAAAAAATTGTTTTATACTATTTCATACCTTCTAAAATTAGCGAAATTCTTGTCTAATTTTCATTTGCAAATATAAAAAATCATACTCATATTATAAATGCGAAGATATTACCAAACAAGCTACCATATAAGCGTTATATATATCATCACCACATTTACAGTTGCTTTTGATTTGAAAATAATAAAAAAAAACTGATTCTCAGAATTTTAAAGCATGGCTTTATTACTCTTCTTTAAATAAAGTTGTGCTAATCATTGATTATATTAAAATAACATTATTGTCATTCTAAATTGTAATAACAAAGTGTTTAAGTCGGATTAATTTTTTTTGTTTAGACTTAAACATTGATTTATACTAAAGTGATCTTAAATTTTTCCAACCATTATTATTGTTTCGATTAGGAAGTTATCTTTACCTATACACATTTTTTCCAAACATTCTGTACCTTAAATTGTATCTGAACTGTAAAGCTCAACATACATAAAACATTACAATTTTTTTTAATTTAATTCTTGCTTTTACCGATTAAGTTGGTAGTCAATGTTTTGAATTTTACTTTCTTATGTTGTTGTATTATGCAAATTCTATCATTCTTATTTAGAACTTTGTAAAAATGTATCACTGACCTTGAACAAAAAATTCTGCACTCAAATGATACTGGATGCAATTTATGGAATTTTACGTTTCTATGTTTACAAGATGGAAGTTTTAATTTGTAATAAAAGATATAAAATTGAAAATATCAGATCACATCCCTAACTTATAATAAATTCCTAAAGATCCCTAACCTGTAAAAACAATAACATTATATCTTACTAGATTGTTCTTGTAATTCCGCGCTGACGAACTCGCGGGCGACTGCTAGTCTTATAAACTAAAGACATCACAATTTAAAAAACAATGATAATAAATTCTCCACAAAAACATGTTGGCTGTGTTTTTATAAAGAGAATGATGATCACATGTTGTACATGGGTTTTGGCATTTGAAAATCACAGTAGAAAATCAATATACAGTAGACCCGTGGTAATGAGGCAAACTCAAATCTAAATATGTAAAATTATATAGTACTGGCCAAGACTAAAAAGAATATCATGTAATCCGACAAATTACAGATCAAGTTCAGATACTATATGTTATACTTACAAATATATGTTTATATGTTTGTCTGTATTAAAGAAATCAAAAGCATAATGTAAATTTTGTATAAATAGATTTATGAAGATGGACATGATGGATAACTAGGGGCCAGACTATTGCAGGTCCACTGTCTACTTTACTACTTCTACATATGTTATTTCTACTTTTAATAAAATTTGCAAACTATCTACTACATAGCATATACATACATGCATATCATATTTGTATGCATAACTTTTTGGTATAGTTATTTTCTTAATAATATCGATATATTTTTGAAAGTGTTTTGATATAAACCATTTTTTGTTTGGTTTTCAAATATCTTGGTACATAACAGTAATCCCTACACCAAAAATTGTGTTCCCAGTGATTCATATGATGTTCCCGGTCACTAAGATATATAACAATTTCATTAGTTAAATATGTGATTGACAGCTCACCAGTATGCCTAGGTTTAATTGAATTGAAACCCTATCTAAATATGTTAACACTTAAGAATAACATCTCTTTAAAGCAAAACCAAAAAACCTTTTTCCAGTACCTGTGGTATCCATGCGCATGCGTTTTCTTTCCTCAGCAAACGTTAATACTGCACAAGAAAATGGTAAAATGTTATAAATGACTTACTTTAGATTATTCATATGTTTAACAAATATATTTAACCTTGAATAACATCTTTCTGTGAATTTTGTATCGCAATCTTTGTTTGCATTCGAAGGGACACAGGTGGTTTAGCAAGAGGTTGTTTCGGTTTCTTTGGCAGTCGTTGTGTACTCCTATTTCTTTTTCGTTTTTGTTGTAAATGTTTGGTGATGCCTTTCCGTTGTTTTAGTTTTTTCCATTGCACAGGATTAATTTTGCTTTGTTGGGATTGTACTTGTTTAGATTTACCAGTCTGAGATTGTACACTTTCACATTCAGCATTCTCAGACTCGGGTTGTAAGACCATCACATCCTCTCGTACACATTCAGCATTCTCAGACGCGGGTTGTAAGACCATCACATCCTCTCGTACACATTCAGCATTCTCAGACTCGGGTTGTAGGACCATTGCATCATCAGGTTGTACACATTCAGCATTCTCAGACTCGTGTTGTAAGACCATTGCACCGTCAGGTTGTACACATTCAGTGTTCTCAGACGTAGGTTGTAAGAGCACCACACCTTCTAGTTGTACACATTCAGCATTCCCAGACTCTGTTTGTAAGAGATTTGCTTCCTCAACTTTCCCAAATTCAATGTTCTCAGACTTGTGTTGTAAGAGATTCCCTTCCTTAGATTGCCCAAATTCAGCATTCCCAGACTCGGATTGTGAAATGTGCACATCTTCGGGTTGCACACACTCTATGTTTCCAGACCCAGATTGTAAAAGGTTCAAATCCATAGGCTGTACACATTCGGGTTTCCCAGACCCTGGTTGTAAGAGCTCCACATCCATAGCTTCTGCGGGTTTGCATTCCCCACACTTGGATTGTAAAAGTTGAGATGTTCCTTGAGGGTTCATGTTGTAAGCTTGTAAAGTTTCAATTTTCCCACTTTGGAGTTGTACGCTTTTGGATAAATCTTGCGTGGGTTGTATGCTTTGTGGTGCTCTTCCTTGCAAGGGAAGGCTGCGCATTTTCTTTGAGTAAGGGGATGCGGTGACTCCCTGTGAAGACAATAAAACATGTTTAGTATTAAGTATACGACAATGGATTGACCCGAATCTCATCAAAAATTACCGAAGTCATGTTTCCCATTTAGTTTAACAAAAGCTACATAGCACCAATTATAATATTATGAAATTTTCACACACAACACTTTAGAAAACAGAAGTCAGACTGTCATGATATGTTATGGAAGCCAAAGAGTATGCAAATGATAGATTTTTTTTTAAATTTTATGACCTGGTAACATAGACCTTTAGGTCAATAAATGATAGAAGACCAAAGAGTAGAAGACGACGATGGACACAGAGTATGTAAAAGTTGTGATACAAAGAGCCAAAGAGACACACAAAGTCTTTACTTGTTTTAAAAATAGTTACCTTCACTATACACTAAGTTACTTATTGGTCATGTAAAAGAATTAAACGTATAAGATTTTAGGAAAAAATATTTTGTGGAAAACCGCTTCACAAAATCAAAATTTTACCAGAGAACAAAAATCTTGTAAATTAAACTTTCTATCTAACAAAAAAAGTTTTGCAGCGACTCTACAGGTTGTTGCAAAACATGATTGATTTCTGTTCCGATATTCGTTATTTTTATATTGCCCGCAACTTTATCCGCGTAAATTTTGCCTTTATATTATTTAGGCTACTTATTTTACTAACATTTTAACGACAAAACATATTAAAATCACAAAACCTTCCTATAAACCTCATATATTCTAATACAAACTTTCATCCCCTATTCCCTATTCCTATTTTGCACCCTTGAAGGTAACATTTTTACACAAAATTAATTTCATATCTATACATATTAAATTAACAGCCCAAAAATAAGTTTAAAAAGCAGCCTATTTCCTTCCCCGAGCTCTAGACTATCTGTGTACCAAATTACGTTTAAATCGGTTTAGTAGTTTTTGCGTGAAAGGACATACAGAGTTACTTTCGAATTTATAATATTAGTAAGGATTAGTAAGGATAAGCTAGAGTTTGATCATGATCCCATTTGATGTTAAGTGATGATGTGGCTGAAAGATGGTATGCGCTAGCTTAGTAAATCCCTACTCACTCTACACTTGAAGCCCGCTCCCACGTTATATTGGCGAGCCTCCTGTAGGTGTTTTATAAAGGTATGTTTTACAAAAATGTGTCTATGAAATAAAGGTCAGTGTTGGGAGCTCTTAAACTATCGCAACGGCAACGTTGAACAAAAAATCGAACATGAACTTTCATACATTTTTTTTGTAAAAATTTTAAAAAATGGCAACGCAGATGAAAAATCTAGTCATATGTCAATGTCAAGTTGATATGATCGTTGTATTGTTAATAATTATACGTTAATAGATTTTGTTTGTCCCTTATTATCGTTCCTCCAGTAAAATTCATTCAATTATATCTAAAAAGAAAGATGTGGCGCCCTTCAATCCCATTACTTCGGAAAGTCGTTTTACCTTCAATTAAGGACAATGTTAAATTTTCTAAAACATTCTTTTCTACAAGAAACCGTTTGCCGAAATCCACTGCGAAATTAACCCTTGTCAGTGCCAGCGTTGGTGTCTTGATCGGCGCCGGCTACGGTGGATATACACATTATGTAGTGAATTCTAAGAAACGTCCAAAACTTACCCTAAACGAGGAGTATGCTTTTTTAAACGAAGCTCCGCCTTACCAGGCACATTACAAAGTAAGTTCCACATCGAATTTTAATTGATATTAAACGATAGGAAATTGTTTCTAGCTTATTTGCGGTCGTTATTTATTTCGAAGATAAATTAATAATAATAGACTTAGGTTTTAATGGGAACATAATAAATAAATAAAAAATTTGGGAAGGTTATGTTAGATTCGTAATATGTTAAATAATAAAAAAAATGAAGTAGTCATGGGTAACTCAATTAAAATTTATGACCCCTAGTTCAGCGCATGGTTCACATGTGTGAAGCAGATCAGAGAACTGGTTCCTAGCCCAGCTTAATTTTTACCTGCATAGAGTAATGATGTGCATTCCGAGCTACAAGCCACAAGACAGCTTATTGGCAAATACATAGGTAACATACATCTTGATGAGCTGTGAGCTACAAAGTAAGTTGTTCAGCCGCAGCTCAATGGTTTAAGTGATCTGAACTATCGGAACCTTTTCACTGCTGATTTTGATTTTAATTGAAAACAATCAAGATAGGTTAGGTTTGAAATATCTTAATAATGTTATGAATAATAAAAATTCAAATGTTTGGATGGATGGATGTTCAAAGGTATCATTGGAATGGCTTAACGGATGTCAGTGAAATTTGGTGTAGACATAGTACATAGTTTGGAAGAATAAAAAAGTCATGTCTTATGACAAAGTAACATTTTATAACTCACTTGACTGTTCCATAATCTCATTTTTCATCCTCAGTTCTTGAATCTTCTTGTTGATATTGGTTAGCTCTACAAGTCACTACCGTCATACTTATATTTTATGATTTTTAAATAATGTGTTATTTTTAGGTTATTAATGAATCAGATTCAAGTAATTTACAGTTAGTTTTATTTCAATACCGAACATGTCCATTTTGCTGTAAAGTTCGGTCGTACCTTGATTCCAAAGGCATAAGTTATGAAATTGTTGAGGTGGATGCAGTTTTGCGCCAAGCTATCAAATGGTCTGCTTACAAAAAAGTTCCTATCTTATTGGCCAAAGTTGATGGTGGATATCAGGTAATTATAATAAGTTAACAAGTGAATAAGTTTTGTAAAATCAGTGGCTTGTTGTGTTTATAGATTTATAAATTTAAAGTTACAAGAAATGCATAAGTTTTAAACCACTAAAGCACAACTCTACAAAGGATGTTGAACTATTTTATTTCAATTTATTCTGTGGCTTGATGATTAAAAGTACATAATTATATTCATACTACCAGGTGCTTGATTTGCCACATTAGATAGAAAAATATTCTTGTTTCAATGTGTCAAAACAAATGAGGAATACTATACATACTTTACACATTAACTCTAAGCTAAAAAGAGTTTACTAAATTTGTATACTACATTTCAGCAACTAATGGACAGTTCAGCTATAATATCTGCCCTAGAGACATACTTTCGGGACAAAAACTCTCAGCTTACTGAGATTGTAAAATTTTATCCTTTATCGAGATACACTAATGATGACGGGAAATCTATGACAGATATTACAAATAAATATTTTGTAATGCACAATTCTTCTGTACCAGACCAGAAAGAAAGGATGGAGGAAAAGTAAGTAGTAAAAATTAAATAATTCCAGTTTTCTAGGTTAAACAGTTAGATCAGTGTAATTGTCTTAGGTTATTTTGTTGAGGTTATGTTGTTATGTTATGTTGTTTTACTAAAGAGTATCATCGTCATTACTAATATAATATAGCTGCTATAAATTTAATTTAAAACTCTTGGTCAGACTTTTGGTGAGAGTTGCTTTGATGTTTGAAGTCAAATTTAAATTCACCCATAAACATCACAGCTTTATATTTTGATTGGAATTGTTGCCATTTCTTGGTATAAATTAATTATTGTAGACCTATTTTAATCTATTTTTATTATTTACAGGGAGGAAAGAGAATGGCGTCAATGGGCGGATAGTGTGTTGGTACACACATTATCACCGAATGTATATCGAACTCCAGGTGAAGCTTTGGCGACCTTCAAATGGTTTGAGGAAGTGGGCGGCTGGAAACAATCTTTCCCCGGTTGGGAATGTGCTTTGATGGTATATGGCGGGGCTGCTGCTATGTGGATGATTGCTAAGAGGCTTAAAAAAAGGTAAGTTTTCACTATCTCATCTTAAAGAAAGTAATGTAGTAATTAACATTTTAAAGTTTAATTTTTAACTTATTATATACATCACAATGACGGTTACTGACTGGGAAGCTTTCTAGTATGTATTTTTTAGGATGGTTTGTGGCTAGGACAATTTTTATCAAGCTTGTTGTGTATTTATTATACAGCTTAGTAATTGATATTTCCAAAATGTAAAAAATAAGCTTGTTAGTCATGTTTAAGGGATTTTTTTAGATGACTCTTAAACATTTGTGATTATTTTATATTGCAATACTTCTGGGTTCAGCGAGTATTAACAATTATTGTTTTTTTTCAGGCACAATCTGCAAGATGATGTAAGGCATTCACTATATAATGCTGCTGATGCGTGGATTGATGCTGTGAAGAAGAAAGGCTCCAAATTCCTCGGTGGAGATCAACCTAACTTGGCCGATGTTACTGTGTATGGTGTACTGAGCAGTATCGAAGGATGTCAAGCTTTTCAAGATTTGAGAAATAATACTGACATCGGTAAATGGTATGATGAAATGAAGAATAATATTGCTAGTAAGAAAGGTAGAGTTCTTTCAGTCCATGCCAAAAACTAAAACAAATTAATACTATCAGTGCCACCGACTTGTCAATGGGTTCATTTTTATGAATATGTGTTATAAGTAGACAACATGATATTTTTTATAGGTATTTTAAAAAAAACTTTTATTTTAGTGTAGTATAAATACTTATTGGATTTAAAGTAAAAAAAAAATATATCTATAGAGTTATTAAACTTTAACATAATGATATCCTGTCACATACATTAATAGGTAATTTATTATATACAACTCTATATTACATATTTAGAGTGTATGAGGGTAATGTATTTTATGTATATACATTTAAACTTATTTACTCGGCTTTGTATGTATGAGTATTGTGACAGACTACAGAAACAGCTAAATGGATTATGACAAGTGCGGTGTCAATAGTATTTTCCTAAAGGTTCAAGGAGTGAGTCAATTTCTTTGGTTTTTTATTAACAACTAATGCTTCAAAGATTATATCCAAATTAATTAAATCTTTATGGATTTAATATAATTTAGGTGTTTTTTGTTCTGTAATTTTGTATATCGGAATGGTCAAATACATGGTATGTTTTTTTTAAGTAGATTCTGTTCCTATTCGGTATGTAGATGGTATTAATAAAAATAGGAAAGTTTAAATAATTGTAGGTTAATTACCTATTGTAGTACAAACATTTCAATTATTTCACATTTATATTTGAACAAAATATTAAAATTAACTTTATATTTCTTATTTCCCTCTCTTTATAGTGGATTCGTTACCATTATTGATATTAAGCGTTTATAGCAATAATTAATAATATATTCAGGCATTAATTGTAAGTTTTATGAATCGTGTAATTCGTTAACTTTAACATTTTAAATGAACTTTTGCGTCCAAATAAAGTATTGATTGAATTTGATTAAAGAGCTTCGTTATTTTTTTTTAATAGTTCTTAGTGTGTTATTTTTATTAGTACAAAAATGATATTTCTTTCGTTAAAGTTGAGGTGATATTGTAGTGATGTTTTTTTGATGAATAAAACTTGCATAATTTTTTCGTATTTTTTATTTACACCTTTAGTCAAAAAGAGAACAAAAAGTTTCGTTTTATGTCCTCTTTTTAAGTAACATGTTGATTACAATGCGTAATATCCTAAGCTATTCCTATGTATATATCTATTGTTTTGGACACTACAACATTTTAGCAGGCAACTTGTGTGTAAGCAAGAGAAAATCCCCTGTTAGAGACGTCAGGTGGCGTTGTCGCTGTTGCCCCTTCGTTTGCGTCTGTTACGACGTATAGGACAAAAGGCTTTGCTCCAGCTGAAAAAAAAAACATTTGTTTTAATTTTTTTTATAAAGTAAGGGGGTAAACGAGCAGCGGAACACCGAGGTGTTCATCGACGCACATGAATATCTGCAACTCTCGATTAGATTGTCGATACTACTAGACTATAGATTGTTGATAGTTTTAGTTTGTTGAAAAATAAATCGATGTTATAGTACAGTGGTTCTCAACTTCTTTTGCTCTCATCCACCTCATAAAAAAGCCAAAATCTTGGCCGTTTTAAAAAAAAAGTGAAGGAAAGAAAGAAGGTCGAAAGGTCATTTGTTTCAAATATAAGGAAACATACTTTGCACCGGGACAAATCCGAGACCGCAGAATCGATCCGTGCCCGCTGTGACTCCAGTAGCGACCACCGTCGGGTTTGGTATCACCACAAAATCTGTGGTGCAAGCGGCACCGTTAACAGCACCCACTGTGGTACCCAGCACGGTATTGTCTGCGCCGTCCACATCACCGGTTACCGTGAATGAGTAAATGTCGTTTGCCGCCTGTAAAATTTACTTGCAACATTAATATATAGCTCATAATCCAACTAGAATGAAGGGATTAAAAAGATATTGAGAAAAAGTGTGACAAAGTCGCTCTGGATATTATCGCCAAATATAATATTAGCCATAGTAATATTATAATTTGGTATTATTTTATAATTTCGCTCTTGTATCAATTTTAGGTGGACTATCAAAGAATTTATTTATTTGATGGTATAGGTATTAATATACCTGTGAATATTGTATCGCACAATAACCGGCTTCCATACGGATGCATATGCCGTAATTCAAATTTGCAATCTGTCGGGTACCGGTAACAAGAGATGCGCTGAGCGCTGTGTTCGGCGTTGTTCCATAATTGAAACTGTTAATAGTTCCTGTTAAACCTGTGTAATACTGTAAGCAACCGTTGGGAGCTGGAATAAATATTGAAGTTATAAGTATTTGCTCAATAAAAAAAATAAGTCAAATTATCAACAAAGATATAACGAAAGGTGGTCCACTCGGGAGCAACTGTTGATTGGTGCAATTGAAGGACACTGTCGGTACTGGAAACGTATCTTACCTATTCCCGGGCAATCGCATCCGAGCTGAGTTAATCTCATATTCCACCTCCTTGAAAATGTCGTGGCCAAGGTAGCTGTGATAGTTATTGTAATAGCAGCGTCTTGGTTGAAGTCGACAAAGATCGTCTGTCCGGTATTATCACCGCAGATGGTCGGCACTATGGTGTTACCACCGGTGATTGTTACTGCATCAGTCAAGCAGACTCCATCACCACTCGGCTGAGCGAGAACCATATCTAAGAAATCGATACGTAGCTGAAAATAAAAGTTAATGATATAAGTATGAAAATAATTAGTAGATTAGTAACAAATAGAACGACCGAACTCAATAAACGACCTCGAAATAATATTTGCTTCGAGAAACTGATCTATTGTGGAAGCGCTATGAATTTGTTTTGTCCTTCCTTCTATTAAATGTGAAAGCCTTGTAAAATGTACTAATTAACTGACTAAATCGGTCTAGACCAAGCGTGAATGTGTGCTAGGAAAATATGGTTTATGTTACTTTGGGATGATTAAGCTTCACTGCCTTTTGGGTACTAGAATAATTTAGTTTACTAATCAGAATATTACCTGACAGACGTTTGAGTTGCATCGATTGACGATGAGGGTACAGGTCTGTCCGCCAGCGTAAGCACCCGGGTATCCGGGGCTCGTGAAATATGTGTTGTTCACGTTTGTTGTACTACCACATGTCCTCGAAACTAAATAATAATTCACACATTTAGTAATTATGAGTACAAATGGGTATATTTTTATTTCATTCATTAAAGCCTATGGATTGACTGGTATTATCATCATCAGCTCCCAACTATCCCCACTGGGGCCTACCATAACTTATGGTTGCCTAGGCCATAGTTAATTACGTTGGCCCCGTGCAGAGTTCTTCGCAGATATGTGAATGTTGCATCACGATGTTCTCCTTTACCGTAAGAACGTTGCATAAATGTACAAATATAAATCGAAAAACACACTCGGACATGATGGGATTGAACCCCGGACCTGCAGATTACAAGTTAAGTGCTTAATAGAAACTGATATAGCTTATTTGGTTGTCATTAGGGATGGTTGGTGATAACACGACGACTATGATTTTCACAAGCCAACAGTGATTGTGTTAAAAAAAAGAAAATCCTTTACCAATGCAGCATCTTCCTCTCCTTGATGCGCAAGTGCCTGTTATAGTACCGTTGAGGTTGTTACACTCCCTGCGCGCTAAGCAAGTGCCGTTCATTGTATTTGTACTCGCACAGTCAGTGTTCGCGAAACGAACTATGCTTACAAATGGAAACACTGAAACATCCCTTCAGATTATCATTCTAATAAAACCTAAATTCTTTGCTTGTCATCTATACATACAAACCTATTTAATATGCTTATTTTCTAATATTATTTAATTTTGAATACATTATAGGTATCACAAGAACGCACGAGCACAAGATAATAACGAGATAATAAAATCGCTATGCAAATAAAACAAATATACTAAATATTAGAAAAAGAAAGTACTGTAAAACTGCACTCATAATTATTTGCAGATTACTTACATATTTTCCCCTTTCTGTCTCCCTGTTCTCTGAAGTCTTCATCCAAATCTTCATCATAAACTGAAAATGCTGTAACAGCCACAAGCCATGTGGCGACAATGATCCAGAAAAATTTACGATCCATGTTAATATTTCACAAACAAGATTTTAAAGCAATTACGATAGTTATAAGGTGATTTCTGTCTTTGAAAAATAGGTCATATTCAATTATAATTCGTTTTACAATTTCACTATGCTATCAGCAAAGAAATGAGAGTGGACATGACCAGCTATCTATATATAAAGTGGGTAATAACGGTTGTTTGTTTGTGCAAACGATTAAGGGTGTTACCGTTTCCCATTTAGCAAGTATCCGCTGAAGTGAGGTCTCAAATCGATTTTAGGTGACGTTTACATTTGACACATGTATTTACTTGAACGATTTTTTAAATAACGATAGTTATTTGTTGAATGAATTAGGAACAGTTGGAAATGTTAAAGATGATCTGACTGCTTTCTATTGAGTTTAACAATAACGTTTTTTTTACTAAATAAGGTTGACAGTTGAGAGTGAACGTCGACATATAGTAATATATACACTGTTTTAGATCCTAAGGTCGGTGAACGGTTACTGTGAAAATCCTTGCGTGTTAACATCATTCATTCATCCTTGCTAATGATGTCATTTGGAAAGCGATCACTTTGATATTAAACAGAAATCAGGAAGGAGTTTTCTCGTTTTCCACCTTCTATTACAAAAGGGGGATTCGAACCCACGTCCACATAATCGAATTATACGTTGCACCATGCTGTAGGTGCTGCTCATAATAGATTTGCATCAAGCATACGCCTCTTTGGGCTAATTCATTTAAAATGATAACATTATTTATAATTGAATTTGTCATTCGAAACCAGGTTTCCTAAAAAAACTACAAATTAATAAAATTCAAATCAAATGTGACTAAATTTATTTTTTTTCCGAAGTGAAATTTGCAGCTACATATTTTACAGACATTATTCTTGTATTTTTATATAAATCTCTTTAAAATCGTTACAAATTGTATGTTAAAGGCTACAATTAATTATTATAGTTATTAAGATTAGTCAAATAACTAACGCTCGCTTTTGTTTTGTTTAACTTGAACACAAAATGGTATAAAAATCTTTATATTCATATTAGTTTGCTTGAAGAATACGGAATGAATATTCTACATAACTAGTTTAATTGAAATTTAAATTAAGTACATATGACCAAATTATTTTTGAGAATTTTGAAGACTAATTGAAAAGACTTGACAAAATTAGATAAAAAAATGTACAATATCTTAATCTTAATCAAAGCGTTTTGTTATTTGACTGATTCATATAACTACTACAAAATATTTAACAGCCTCGAGCCTTTCCTTAACGATATTGGTATGCATCAATGCTATGGCACCGACATTAAGCCAGCAAAATTTAAGGCATGTGTCACACAGACGCTATAATAAAAGCTAATACTCTTCTGCCGTAGACTACGCTGTGTGCTACATGTTTTATAAATATATTTTTACATATTTTATATATGAGTTTTATTGGTTTATAATCGATACTACAAAACATTTCGCAACAGAAAAGGGCTTACTTAAAATGTAAGTGAAAAGGGACAGAGTCCAGGAAAAGTATATAATGGCCGATACCAATAATCAATCATTATTCTGGGATAAAGTCTTAATTTAAAATCAAAATTAAAATTATTACTTCATACATGAGGAGTCGCTAAAATCATTCCATCGATAGGTAAAATTTTTAGATTGTAAATGTATAAATATTAGATGAGGAAAAATGCTTCGAGATTGATTTTTGGGGTCGACCGTTTATGGTACTGCAATATAATTTTTTGTAACAAATTATTGGTCGTCAACAACTATAAATGTATGTTGAATTCATCATTTTAAATCTTGGAGTTTCCTTTGAAATAACATAATCTGTACAGTTCTTTTTAGTAAATAGGCAAGCTCTTTTTCGACAAAGGTAACACAAAAATCTAAGTGTCCAATATAAAAAAAAAATGTTAGTAAATCACACATCTGGCAATTCTTATCGTATTATCTTAACATAATATGAATCCATACGTACTACATGCATATACATCAACATTTTACATTAGAACTTTACAAAAAAATATATAAAATTAAAAAAAAAAAGAATTTAAAAACTTGTCATTGGTAATAAATTATCATGGTGACTTAGTCAACGCGTAAAACTATACGTCCTTAAAACTAAACAACCTAATTAAAAAAGATACAAACAATCTCGTAAAATTAAAAATAAAACAAAAATATATAAGTATGTACAATACATACGAGAAACGAGCAAGTAAAGAAAATAAGTGAGGTACAACGGACAGGAAGACAAAATACTGTCTTTATGTAAAAGTTAAAATATAATTAAGATTATTTTGAAATATGGCAACTTTACAATTTTATGGCAAATATCATTAAATTTTTATTAAATCTGTTCATACATTTATGAGCTTATTTGAAACATGTAATTAAATCTATGGGTGTACCAGTTTTTTAGTTCACATGCCCAGAAAATTTTCATTTTTTAAACTTTATTTTAAAATAAATGTGACACTTCTTTTTAAATAGAGTAATTTAAAGAAGAATATAAAAAGGCAAGTAATACAAAATCGTTACAGTTAGGAATCATATAGAATTAACTTTGGTCCTGGAAAATGGACGTAAAACTGAAGGTTAACCATTATTTATTGACTTCAATATTTTTTATAACAGAAGATGGCAAACGAGCAGCGGGAAAACCGAGGTGTTCAACGACGTCCATGGACATCAGCAATACCAGAGGAACAGCAGATGCGTTGTCGGCCCTTTAGAATATATTAATAGTATATTTATAATTTTTTCTCTTTTTCTAATTTGATCTCTTGTGTCGGAGGCCAAGACCCACTTTGGGTCGATGCGCCAGCGGAGTAAGTATATTTATAATTTTGTTAACCAACTTTACAATCATCGTAATACTAATAAAATTAAATGACGTGTCTAAATGCAAATGAGAATGGCAAGATCTATTTATAGTATCAAAAGTACTTCATGAAAATTACGAAACAGTATTGATGACTTTTGATTAATAAAAAAAAAATTACACTTTTTAAATTGTTTTCCTTAAAATTCTTGGTAACAAAATATTGCGGGGTTTAACTTGAAAATATCTACAATGCAGTTCGGATTAGTTAAGAAAATAATTATACATTATTAAAATAATTAATAACCCTGATTATATTGATTTTATTTTTTAAAATCATCCCCGGAAATGTTAAAAGACTAAAATTTAAAGAATAGTTCCATTCAGTGTTGAATATTTCGAGTCATATAGATAAATCTTTGATAATTATTTTCCACTGATATTTTTTTAATTATAATAAAAACATAAAAAAAATGTACAACAAATACAGCGACATCTATTATAAATTATCAGGAAGCAAGGATAACATATTTTTTCTGTTTTTTTTTCTATATGCCCTGAATTTTTTGTAATAAAAAGTAGGTAGGTACCTAGTTAAGTAAAGGCACCAATCAGATTATAAATAATGACTAATAAGACATTCGAAAGTTGCTAATATATAAAATTGTAAGCAATACTTAAGTACAAACCACTAGTGACTATTAAAATGGCGTATGCAGAATTAATAAAAACGAAAGTGTACGAAGGCACTTTGGAAAACTTTCGGCCCAAGTGGACGGATACAGTAAGGCTGTTTGTTATATTTCCATTCTAAATTCCTTAATTATTTTGAAATAATTTCTATACCAAACTTTTTTTACATTTTATTTATTTTAATCTTAAACAGATATCTGTAATAAATGAACTAATTTGTCTGGAAATCTATTTTAATTGGATATTAAGATTGAAATAAATCGAGACTAGATAGTGTAAATATGCGCTTCCGAATGCAACGACCTGAATAATATTGAAGATTACTCACGAAAGAGATATGTTTATCTGTTTTTTTTTATAAGAGAACGAAAGGGACAACAAATATGCATTTGTAATCGAATTTTAATTATGATATTATGAAGTGTGTTTAACGAATGCACGCTCTTAAGAGATCAGTAAAATTTGAATATGGAATAGGCATTTAAAAATGTAAAATAAAAAAAAATCACAACCCAGGTCGCAAGATCCGAAAACGCGTCTGAACGATTAAATCTATAATTTATAAAGTAACTAATATTTTTAATTACAATTAAAAATAAAAATATCTTTAATATCTTAGATATTTGTTTTCCTTAAAATTAAATTAGCTTACAATAAATTAATCATATCTAATGAATACTTAGAGCTCTTTCGAACAAATTACTCGCGACACCATTGCTCACGGTGAGCAAAAATTTTAAGTAACCAGTATCTTAAAAATTTTATAATTATTTATTAAAAAAATACATGTGCACAGATTATTAAAACGAGATTTATACAATTGATAATAATTTTTATACATTCAGAAATTTAAATTATAAAAAAATATTTTTTTTTTGTAAATTATTCGTTATTTTGCAAGGTGTCGCGAAGCTCAAATCATATCTATTTAATATACATATAGAAATTTATAAAATACTTTTTATTTTATGTTGCTTAATAGATGACTGCACTAATAATTTATAATAATAATTATATTTGTTTGTAAAGCGATTTCCTTGGTAATAGATTGTACCTATTGTGATTTTAAACAATTATATTTAATATACGCATTGGTTAACTGGTATTACGTGAGAAATAATCTTTCATCACATTTATCTTAATAAATAAATTTATATTGAGACAGTAAAATAAGTAACGCCATCCTTTGAAAGCAATCTAACCGAAGCTTAGATCTAGATAAAGTTATTTTGAAGCAAGTTAGCTCTTGTACTTCTAATCCAATTGAGTCAGCCCGTACTGTCAGGCCTTCAGTTCTGATACAAATTGTGCTGAGTCACGGTACACCGTAGATGGTGTCTATCAGACTTGAATCCAGATCGCACTCAAGAAAGATGTTTTCATTGATAGCCTCCTGTAAAGAAATATGATAAAATGGTCAAATATTGTAAAACGTACCTGATGGAGTAAAGTCAACGTAGCTTATTGGACAATGGAATTGAAATATTATGGAGTACAGTAGTAATAAGTAGGTTTTTTTTATAACAGAAGGGAGCAAACGAGCAGCGGGGACACCGAGGTATTCAACGACGCCCATGGACATCAGCAATATCAGAGGAACCGCAAATGCGTAGCCAGACCCTAAGTCGTAGCGGTTTGGAAATACCGCCGAGGACAGACCATTCATTAATTTATTAGGTTGATTTAATTACACTGTTCATACTTTTTCTTGAATCTCGTGCATACCGCACGATGGTATACCAACTAAAAACGTGCAGGGTATTATTATATTAAATTGTAATACCTATTTTAAGTCGTGAAGGGATATAGTCGATATGGCGTGTACCAACGCGCTTCAACATGCGGGATTTCAATTACCCTGATCTCTTACAACGTTAACGAAAATGACAGCTGTTTCACTGAGTAACTGGCCAGTGTTCCGCCTTCAACTTGTCTCCTATTAAATTTAACAACGTTGCTTTTTCGTTCGTGTATTTTCCGCATTTATTTATGAGCACAATGATTATCTATTTAATTTCTTGATTACTTTTATAGTGTATAATTTTTGCCAAACAGCATTTGCCTACGAATTTTGTTGACACAATCGCGTCACAATGGTTGAGGATTAAAAATATAAGGCGTGTAGGCTATTTAAGTTTTCGGCACTATGCGAAACTAGGTTAAAGCGCGCAATCGGAACAAAGAGTAGATATTTGATTTTGTCTTCTAGTAGTCCTTTCCTTTTATTTTAGTAACTAAATTTTCTGTAATGGCGGAGGTTAAGATGGGTTTTTAAGATGCACTTTAGATCGCTGCACCTTAGGAGTAACTAACCAATTATGATACATTGATAACTGTGGTATAGTATTTTTCAAATATCTCGGTTGTTCGAAACATTCCACGAGCCGCTGTCACAATGTCATCTGCCAACATGTTTAAAAATACAAGTAGTTAAATTCACCTGTGCTGGTGGAGGCGCGGGCGGCTGATCCCCGCCCCTCCTTGCGTGTCATTTGGACGTCTTGGGCAGGTGCCGCTTCATGTGAAGTGCGAGGTGGTCAGACCTGGCGAAGGAGCGATCGCACACCGCGCATTTGAAGGGTTTAGCGCCGGTGTGTTTGCGGTAGTGACGAGTTAGCTCGTCGGATCTGGCGAATCTCCATTCACAATTCGGCCATTGACATGTATACGGTTTTTCACCTGAGAGATAGAAGATAATTTTTATAAACGCTATAGTTTTTTTTAGATATTTAAGACTATAAATTAATGAAAAAACAGAAAATTTTATAAGTAATAGAACAATTTAATGCGTGTTTAATGTAAAAAAGAAGATAGATGTGTTTTCCATTATTTTTTTTAGACTTTGATAGTATCACAATTCTCTTAGTAATGAATTAAAATTTTAGTTAAATAAATTAAATAAAAGTATGCATAATTTTAACATTATGTTTCACAATTATATTAATTTTGTTTCTGTCAAAGCTTTCGCTGTGCTTTTATTATTAACGTGTTAACGTGGCTTTTGTTTTTTATACGTTATTTTTGCAACATAATTTACTGTTATGAAATCTCACAGATTATAAAAATTTTCGCTATTGCAATAAATTACAAATATTTCGCAATGGCGGTACATTGACATCAAGAATAGAATAAAAAAATATTTAAACATGTTTCTTACCTGTATGTATACGCTGGTGAGCTTTCAGGTGCGAACTTTTCGTGTAAACTTTTGTGCAACCTGAAATTTATTAAAGTACAAAATACTTAAAAAATAAGTACAATTTTTTTTCTTTAATCCGATAAATAAAAATGCATTTTATTGTTACTTTCTAATTTACTAATAATCTTTAGTCAGAACAACTAAGTCTAGCATAAAATTGGTTTACATCTAATGTCGAAATTTGACTTATGACCTGACGTTTCGTAATCTATACCGAAAGGTTCGCCTAACCGTAGAATTCCACTGCTGTTATGCTTATATTGATATATAGTATAGTCTGTTTTGTCAGAGAGAATGAAAGAGATGACAATATGGATCAATATAATTTTTAGGGACGTGAAATTTTACTATTACAGTCGACCTATTAAAGATCCTGAAATTTTACGAAGTATAAGGTATAAAATTACCAATAAAGTCGCAGTGGTGGACTCGTCTCTTTTCCAATTCTGGATTGTTCCGCCGATTGTACTTGACATTTGGCGGAGGATCTAGGCGTGAGTGGGATAGCGCAGGGTTGTGCGCCTGCGCAGACTGCTGTGGCGCCATCTGCATCTGTGACATCGCCTGGATACGAGAAAAATTGATTTTAGTACAACGATGGTTTTACTGCGCTCTGCTACGACCGTACGTGTAGTTTCAATGCTCTGTGACCGCTATGGACATATGTGGTGAAAGAGCAATTGAATTACTTCATGTCAAATAATGAACAGTTCGCTGATCTTTACATACATAAGAAATATCAAATACTAGCTGTCCCTCGCGCCTCCATCCGTGCGGAACTAAAAAAAACTTAATTAGTAGCCTACGTCTTCTTCCAGGCTGTGTTCTACATCTATGCCAAATTTCAGCGGGATCCGTGCAGGCATCCTGGAGATACCTTCAAACATCCATCTAGTAAGTCAACAAATAACACAGTACATCTAAACAATGTCTATTTTCTGTATGTGCAGTGTCTGTCGCCTTGAAAACTGTTTAACTAATTACCTATTACTACGAATAGTGCGGTTGAATTCGAGATCTTTGTATCATGAGTCATACTAATTTAATTGATGTTATGTACACAGTATGCAGTTAGATCCGTGTTCACCTTTCACACTACGCGGTTAGTCTTTTCTTTCCTCCTTTCATTGAAGCATAGGCGATTTGAAATGTTTTTAATGATTTATTCCTATTTATGGTTGCCATACACGGACATCAAGCTGTCATTGCAGACAGTTCTAAACTGTCCATATACCTACAGCTGATTTTAACGAGTAGTCGCGTGCCATTTCGTATAGTAATCTTACTAATATTATAAATGCAAATGTTTTGACGGATGTATGGATGGATGTTTGTTTGAAGGTATCTCCAGAACGGCTGCTAGTGCAGAACACGTAAGCTACTAATTAAGTTTTTTTCTTAATGCAGCGCGGACGGATTCGCGGGCGACAACTAGTAGTATAATTTGTATAGTATCCGCGGTGTATTCCATAGTAAAACGGTGGTAGAACGGCAATAGTCGAGCCCCCAACAGCTACGTGAACATTGAACCTAATAATGTTCCAATCACAAACCTTATTATATGTTTTTTTCTATTATCCCATCTAATTATCTTGGTACTTGGTTTGTATTATATTAAGTATTTTCTGCAATAATTGGTTAGTTAATACATAAATTATAGGTTATTTATTAATAAGCGATATTCACGGAACTGGTATTTATTATAACTACAGCTCAATAGCAGTGAAAGAAAATTCCTGTAATTTTATCGGCATTAATATAAACGATAGTTCTGACCGAGCTCACCTTTACTCTGCCCTACATTCCCGCATTACAAATTTTAACATGGGTAGCGAATACCGATACAGAGAATAGTTACTTCGCTCCTATTTTGTCTTGAGCTACTTAAACTACATAAAAACTATGTTATTTATTTCGTTACAATAAATTGTCATAGATAAATAATTCTTATTATAAAATAAATAGAACTGTTATACAGATAACGCATAATTTATATCTTTACTTACAAGATTGAATATAGCTTATTTTTAGCTTGAGCTTCATTGTTGAGTATGAATAGCTAAACAAATATTGACGCGTGAGGTTCATTTATTTTTAAAAAAATCATTACCTTTTGTATAGGATTCAGACCCGCATAAAAGTCGTTGTTTTATGTTGTTCTATGATTTAACATACACAGATGTGTTTCTTATAATTTTTAGATTATTATAAGGTTTCTAAGGCGCGAAAATATTGAACATTGAACAAAACAACCTAAAATCATACGTTTGACGTTCCGATGTAACCAAAGAGTCTCTATAGAGTCGCCATATCTGAATATGTTAAACTGCAATACCTACACATAAACAAAGACTTCGTCTCTTATTTTAAACTTATTATAATGGCGTCTTCAGTTATTAAAAATAAAGATTGTGCAGTAATATTTAATTTCAATTTTTTAATAAAAGATATTTGGTACCTGGCCATTACAATAATATAAGCTCAAAAATATGGTCTAATAAAATTTAATATGTCAACAATTACCTGTGGATGTAAATGACTGTGCGCTGAAGGATGGGCAGTTAGATGTGACGTGTGCGGTGCGTGGCTTCCATGGGTCCCGTGGGTTCCATGGGTCCCGTGGGTCCCATGTGGCGCGTGCGACGGGTGAGGTGCGTGAGGAGCACGCAGCAGCGGCGGAGGATGGTAGGGCGGCGGCGGCGTCCGTCTTGTGCCTCCCTACAAGTATTACATTATGCTTTTTCTAATCACTAGCCACGATTAACTCAAGTTTTATTACTCAAGTTATTATTACCACAGAAATTATATAAACAGATTAAAATAACAATCGCTTAGCATAAGATGGTACCATCATACGCGTCATCGCAGGCAATCGCATAGCACATTTATAATTATGCTTACCTGCATGTTATTTCCTGGACTGCCTTGGTCTGAGCCGGGGGGAGTGAGTGGTGCCATGTACACAAGTCTCGATGGCGGATACTTGGCGAACGAAGGCGGCGGTTGGACATGCACCTGATGCTGCGGAGGTTGAGGCGGAAAAGCATATGTAGGAGGTACACATAGCCTTTCCGTTTTAATCTCTAGCGGACTGAGGAGTGGCGTGGCGCACTCCTCTAACATCGGATCGTCAGCTTCTAGTTTCACGTGGGTCGCTCCGAGCGGTGCGAGCATGTTTGCATTTTCTGGATCGATGTTTCTTATTGAAGAGGCTATGTCCTCCCATAGTGCGGGCCGGAACGCATCCTCTCTGGAAGACGGACCGCCATCGAATAGGTCCATTTGGGCTGGCGCGATCGATGCGCCCTCTTGCTTGCACAGCAGTGATTCCAGCTCCGATGTCTACAGGACAAAGAGACAATTTAAAATAACGATGTAGATACGATGAACAAATGGTGATATACATAACAGATAGTAATGCTAAACTGACGTGTGCCTATTGTGATCATTGTCAAACTTTTAGGTCAATAGAGTAACTTAAAATAGATTTTGTTCAACAATACATTTCAATCAAATCTGTTTGTTTTACTTAGATTAAAATTCTTGTAAATGTAAATTGTAGGTCCATAATCATTTTGACATTTTCCAATTTCTTCACGGCGTGCGGACAGGCTGAGGTGCGTTGAGGTCCACAATTACCATACAATGGATCGGCCCACGCGCTCCCCGCTGCCACAGGTGACGAACCTTTAGTATCTTATAGCGTATTTAAAATGACATCCCGTAATTTTATAACTTTAAATCATTTTATAAGACCCTGAGAAGAGTGCAGTGAAAAAAATATATGTTAAAAGTTGGTTTTAAAACTATTCTTTTCCGTTTTCTATAGCTTACTTACCCTTTATCTCATACTACTACAACTTACGCAAAAGGACTACTTAAGTAACGAGTATGTTCACGTAAATTTATGCACGCGTGTAGAAATCTCTGTCAATTCCTTTAGAATTTTAGTTCTACAAGATGTTTCATAGCACAAATAAGACATGTATTTTAAGAAGTGTAAGTTAGAATAACAACACTAAATTAAACCGAATTTCACCAAACTTTGTAAGTACCTAACTTAAATTGTCTACTTTTAATAATAAAAACATTTTTAAATTAGTAATAATAGAAGGTATGCTAACAGATTATTCGGTGATATAAATCGAAGGAGGTAGATGTAATATGTTTGTCGACGATTACGTTAATGTTGTGGGCCGAGGGGCTGCGGTTGAGATATATTATTTTGCATCAATAATTATAATCTCGGGTACCGATCAACCTGTTCCGTGGTCCGCTATCCGAGTGAGAAATCGTGAACTCCCTGCTCGGTGCATAGTTTAACGATTGGAACTTCTGAGCGCGGCTCGGTGTCGCAACTGAGCCGGACCGCGCAAATTCCTTCCATGACCTTTGCGGATCGAACGATTGCGACAGAGTCTCCTCCATTGCGGCTAGACGAGCTTAGGCAACGTCCCACAGATTAGGCCGTATTACAGATACGTCACTTTTTGTCTAACATAAGGATTATGCATTTTCACGGGTGTTTATATTGTGTAGGTAACTATTTCATTACGACCATCTCAATAGGCATGTAAACGATTTTTAAAGGGTTAAAATACCAATATTTTTTTTTTATTATGAGCGAGCAAGCAGTCACCTGAATTTGTCGAAATGACGAAGCGACCTCTGCGCATCCACATCTGCAAATGAAAATGCGTCTCCTACTTTTAATCGTCCGAGATGAGGGAGCACAGAAAGAGAATATTTTCCTTTCCTATGCGTTTACTCCTCCATCAAATCAAATCCTTTCCTTAAAAGAAAAGGTTGGGAAGCGAAAGAGGATTAAAATTAGGCCTTCTGCACGTACACTCAATAGTCACACGGAATTGCTTCCACTTTCCACCTGTCTTCCGAGTAGTAGTGGTATTGTACCGGGCGAGCTGGCTCATTCAGTCAACATATATTGTTGCTGGCATCTACCACTGTTATCTTATAATAGTATTCTTCGTAACCATCTTCAAAAACATTCAAAATGTTGCGGAGAAACCTGGTTATTCTTTTTTACAATTAAAAGATGTGTATATTGTAAATCAAGTGAAGTGATAAGAACATATTTGACATAAAATTTGTAAAGTAAAACATTAAAAGTAAAGAAGTAATACACGATATTGTTTTAACTTTTAATAGGTATAGGATGATGCCTATATGTTGTATATAAAGCTGTTGTAACCCAATTTATGTGATAAACCTTAAGTCTTACCAGGAATAAGTAGGTCTGTGGAGTCTACTATTGTTTGAGAATAATCTTATATGTATTTTGAATTTATAACGTGGGCTAGTCTTTGCCCTAGGCGAGTAGTAAGGTGCTTTATTCGCTTCAATTTAGCTCATTTAAGACGCCGGCAAATCAGTTGGCGTATACCGAATAAAGCTATTGTGAAATTAAAGAACCTCCTGTGGTTTTAAACAAGACTTTAGAGAATTATATTTTTGTCTGATTTTATCTCGCATTTTTAAATTGTTGATTCCATGTTCTGAATACCTTAGGAATTGTTCGATAGTTAAAGTACATTTTTAAATGTTAATGTATTTTTTAATTTGATACTATTGCGTAATTAAAAAACAAAATTATTATTAATTTTAATAATTAGAGTCATTTCAGAGCAAACATTTTTAATTGTTACCTATATATTATACATATGTATCTATATTATCTTAACTTATCGTTTATATTATCTTAGGCGTAGTTTGTATTTATCAAAATTTGTAATTTTGTACTATCTTTATATTTAATGCATTGAAATTAAATCATAGCTCCACACTCTTAACCCTTCACTTCCTGCACTATGAAGGTGACAAAAATAGTTTTTTTGATAATACGCGTTTATGTCTATTTAAAGAAAGTTTTGTGTCAAAAAATGTGCCTATAAAACATACATAACGTAATAAAATGTCCTTCGTATGCACATAAAATACAATTCAAATAGTTTTGTCGGTTTGTAAGCACTTCAAACGTAGCGCTCGTGTGGATTCGTTTGCGATGACTGTGACATCACAACAGGCCATTGGCTGAGACGTATTAGTGACGTTTTTTATAATGACAACCGTCACCAATGCGCTCGGTCACCTTATCAAGTCACTATGCGGCGTAGATTACTGCTATTAGTGAGATTAGATTGAAACATTACTAGCGTCCTAAGCAGACGTTGTCTTATATTATATTAAGATTAATTCAGAGTTTTAGGATCTTCCAACAAAATAACCTGATACAAGGTCGCAGTGCCATCTAGTGGATTCAATTGAAATTAAAACTATTAAAGAAAACCCTTAATAAGGTTATACATAAGGAAATTATTCAATGAAGTTAAAGAAGCAGGCTCTATGGTGGGTAGGGAGGCAGCTGGTAGAGAATCGAATGTAAAATATGATGAACATAAATTCTAAAATATCTCGACACGACTTGTTAGTTTTTAAAAAAAAAGGATCACGTAAGCGTTCCTTTTGAAATGAAATAAAAATTACTACCATCCCAGAAAGGCTACATTCATTTCACTTTGATACAACAGGCCAGATAATTTTGGCACTGTAAAGAAAATAGGAAAGCAACTGATTCCTAACTAGCGTATAATGTGAACTGAATTTCCTTGTTCTACAAATTATATTTATGATAAAATTTAACCAATGAACGCACGATCTTTACTATTTAATCAGAATCCACTACACAAATACCATTTATATTTTTGAGATTGGAGAAAAGTTATATAAAGAAAGTTATAGGTATAAAAAATTAGTATGGAGATATTTTTTCATTGGATAAAGCGCGATAAAATAGTTACGTTATTTGATCATTGTTATCCTCAGAAATAATTCGTTATCATTGTAGTATTACTCTGTTTAGATAAGATAATTTAAATACGTATAATATGCATGTGAAATCATTGTTATTATTTTCCAATAATTCATTTTTCCTTATCACTTGCAATAAAAAGCGATAAATCCGTTTTTATATATCAATTTTTAAATTAATTTTAAATATTATTTAATTGGGTTACCTGAATAAATCTTCCAAAATTTATATTAAATAGTCTTCGCAATATATGGCCGGCATACCGGCATTGGATTTACAGGAGTTCTGATGCATTCCACCTTTTAAGATTATGATACGCTCGCTTTTTGAAGGACCCTAAATCGTATCGCATTAGTCCTAGTCCCATAAGATGGCATAATATGAATTTTCAACTGATATATCTACTCAGAAAATCCGGGGAAGTTTGCTAGTCTTTATAAAATAGTAGCAAAAGATTGGTATAGATAAATAACGTCCCCTCTTCCACCTGTCTATCTGTAGACCCCACAATGTGATATATAAGAGACAAAATGTATATGTTGTCCATAAACCGTTTATCGTCGACAAAGAGCTTTCCGTCTCGTTTCCCGCATTAGTCCGCCAATCACGGCCCAGGCTTCGCGTGACCACCGACAGTATATGAAAGCAATTTTCTTTCGCTTTTACGAACGGCCTCTTTTTGTGAGTCGACTTTTGAAATAGGAATTTAGATCATGAATGTACGTGATTGTATTGTAATTAAGCAATGTAAAATATAGCTACGTATAAAACTATCAATACAAAAATTATAAAATCCAATAAGTATTTTGTATTAATGTGACTCATAAATTTCTTTCTTTTCCATTTCAGTGATGAAATTACTATGTGTCGTCACGTCATTAAATCTGTAAATTAAATACGAAACATATACAGATTTCTACGTTTCGTTTCAGCTTGAAAGAAGATTGCCACTAAGAAGTATTAATGTCATTTTTGCAAACAATGCCGTCTTTATAATTTTCGCGACTGCAATAATCAGATTACGAAAGAGCCTGTAGCCGTTCCAGCATCAACTCTCTATGCATGTGAGGAATTCAAATTGCGTTCCCCTTCCCGTTATGGTATTGTTTGAACACGTTGGCGCGTGCCGACGCTCTATTTCCATAATTCAACTGAACACCCACTCGGCTCATTCTTCAATACGCTCCACAAGATTTATCTTCCTCGCTTAACATCCATATGGTACTTAATACATACGGTATAAAGCTTATTTTACCATTGTCTTTTGTTTATCCAACGCTAAGTTATCATTGGCCAAGATAATAGCATTATTCGCGACATCAAGCTTATAATTATTCTTTCTCGCGATAGTAACAATACGACGCGACGAACAGAACAGCGGAGAAAGCTGCCCTTAGCAAAGGACGTATTGTAATGTCCCATGATTCATTCTTATGATAATCATTGATTGTTTCAAATATTAATTAGCTTTGACGAACCCTATAGCCCGTGGTTAGGGCATTCGTTACTCGTCGTTTAGGGTTCTATTCCTAAGAGAAACAAAAGTATATTTTTTTAATCAAAAATAGGTGTATTTATCGTTGCTATTTAAGTAGTGGGTATCTAATTATGGTTCTTTCCCCTTTCCCAGTCTTTTCTTCCAAGGGGAAGTGACTTTGGAAGAGAAGAAAACGCTTACAAAGAGGCACAATCCTGTTTTTGTACATGGTTCTTCTGTCGATTATTTGGTAAGCAATGGATCTGCAAATGACGATGTCTGTGGGCAAGAGTTACTTCGCTTTGTCTACGAATACCTATTAGTATTAAAATTCAAAATAAGAAAAAAATTACTTAAACTATGAAGCTGGTAACTTAATAATTTTTGTTACCTCTTAATTCATATATAATATTTCGTAGACCTATGAGTAATCTTCGAGTACTGTAAAACTTATGACTACAATAACTTATAGCAATAACATTTTATAAGCATTGTGCACATATCAGCGACGGAGGGTGCCTAGGGCGGCCCATAGGCGGGCGGCCACGATCGATACATGTACACTCCGCCTAAGGGGTGGTGGGCGGCGCAGTGAAACGTTATCGTAGTTTCACACGAGGGCAGAATTGTGAGATAGAGCAGTAGAAAGCGCAGCGTTTAATACAAACGTACGGTTAAAACAGTACTATCGTGGAGTGTGTTAAAAGAAAATAAGACATGTTTAACCCTCTACCTTCGTCTAAAATTTAAAATACGTTATTTTTTTTTTTAATGTCAAACAGCAATTATGAAAAGTAGTTTTTGTGTTTACTGTTGGGGTTAATTGGTATGTTTATTGCTACGATAGTAACGATATGCTGATAATTTATAGTTTTCTAATGTCCGGTTTTAGGGTTAGGATAACTTTTTACTTAAACTTTAACTTACTGAATTCAATGAAACGATTGTTGTTAAAATACTATATTACATATAGTATAACTTAGCTAAGTAGTCTACTATATTAAGCCGCGTTTCCACTGCCAATTTACCGGTACAAATGTCAACGCGTTCAGTTACGATTATGAAATTCATATTTTTAATGTTGTTAATGCAATAGTATTAGTTTAAAGTCAAAGTGACCATCTCATAGTATTTTTGAGGTGTTTTTTAAAGACCCTTTTATTAAATAGGGTCACCGTCAAATGAAGCGGAACACAAACACGTTAATAAAGTAATATAGGACGTTTAGTCCCACGGTGGCGCTAAATTGACGCAAAAGACATTGTAATTCGAGTAATGTTTGCTTTTCCCATAATTTTTGTGTACTGTCAGATCGAGGGTGGCAAGGGGGATGATTGATATAAAAAATGTCATGTTACACAATTTTCCAGTAACAAAAGAAAACATAACATTACTATTAACTTAGTTAAATTGTTATTTAATTTTAATACTTTGTAAAGAAAAATAATTAAGTCCTTTATTCGTTCGAATTTTATTCAATAATTAATGAACAAATTCGAACAATATATCATCGACAAATATCTTTTCAATCATCGATAGTTACCATAATAGTACGAAAGTAGATAGATAAATATGTAAACAAAATTGTTAATTTTAGAATAATACATACTTAATCTAGACATACATTGTAATTATAATATTCTCTTGTCTATGGTTTACTTCAATTATATTGCGTCGTATAAATGAGTATTACCAGCGGTTTCATGTATGATGGAATGTAACAAAGGTTCAACGTGAGTGCTCCCACAGCGTGAGTTAGCAGCACACAGCACGCAACTGTAGCGCCCTCATCCCACTTTTGCATACCATAGACACTATACAAACTTTTTACTCTATGTCCTTCGATTTTACTATAAAAGTCTGTTGTAAATTTTTAACACCTTTCTTTGTTGTATTTTTGTAATATGATTTTTATTTATAAGAATTGTTATATTGGTCATGTTGTAAGGATATAAATACACTACTGTTTGAACATTGTAATTAGTGCAGTATTTTTTCACAAGAACATTTTTCAATAATCTTTAACAACAAATCTTGATCGGTGGCAGGATTAACGTAGATCTAACTTTGATGTACTTTTCTTAATATTTTCTACGACATTATATTAAAATATAACATATTATTATGTGCCTGTAAAAATAAAACATTCATGTCCCTTAACGATTGTCGTCTACATTACTCATTGCAAACTTTCAAGATATCACAAAGTCGATTACATGGTAAAATCACTTGACTCATGCCTACAATGGAAACAGGTAAGTACTGTCAACTCTCTTCAATTTATACAAAGCTGAACGCTGACACGTTCGTAACTCGTTAACAATGAAAATATTTATTTATCTGTACTACAAATAAATTGATAGTAAAATATCTGGTTTATGACAGCACGGTTTGTTTGCCCGCTCGTCCGCGGACACATTTCGATGAATACCAACGAAATGGAAACATATTGAAGTAACGATAAGCTTTAAATCTCATTATATTGATGTTAAATTCGTTTTGAAATATGAACTTACATTTGAATTTCAAATTGGACGATCGAATTGGAAACTGTGTCACTCAAATGTATTCATTGAGTTAAGATGACAATGTTTTATTGTAATAAATAGTTCGTGTGAAAAGCGTATTTGTACAGCGTTTTAAAAATATAGATAGGAATAAGTTTATTTGTGTTAGTTTTAACAATTTAACACAAAATATAATACAGTTTTCTCTCAATATATACATAACCATATTTGTTATATATCCCTTACATAATAATGGTAACTATGTAATTATAATATCTTATACATATAAAATATCATTTATGTTCATCAAATCAACAAATCAGTGCACAAATATCCATATGTGTGATAGTGTTAGGGATGCAATGGGTATAGCTTTTATAATAAAAAACATATTAGCCGCATTGCATGTCCGTCTTGCCGTGACCGCGCAGTTTTACACCTGGCCGAATGGGGGAGGAAGGGAGACGAGGCTTAGGAGGGTGCTGAGGGGTTGATGGGTTTAACAGGGTAAAGCGAGGGCGGAAGAGAGGTCAGTGGGGGAGCGGGGGGTTGAAAGAGCCGTTTGTCAGCGGCCAGCTATTAATGAATGCGCCCATAATGTTTATTGTACCCGCTGAGCATTTTTCGGGCAATGTCTCTAACTCATCATTTTATAAATTAACTGTCACTTTTAGTTCCCATTCGTGGCTGATAAGTTATCGGCTAACTTTCATTATAGTTAGAGTCGACAGCGATATAATGGTCCGATTTCGATTCTCGATTAATAAAGGGCAAAAGTCTTTGCACTATAACTTTGTTACAGCAATTTATCAATATGAATTAACGAAATTTCTGTCGGCTTTGCGAGATATGATTTAATGAACGTTTCGTTTGTAGCTTGTAATTGTTTGTGTAATTTTATTAAAATATTCAAATTCATATAACTGTGTTATTTCAGAGTTTGGAATAGGAATGAAAAGACACTTCAAGAAACTAATATTATTACGTTTAAACTGAGAATTAAAAAAACTTACGGTAATCTCCAACTTATGTCATGTTACTAATATTATAAATGCGAATGTTTGGATGGTTGGATGAATGGACCTCCCAAGGGAAGGAAGAAAAGCTACATGAATCTTGCTAAAATTTGGCATAGATGTAGGACATTGTCTGGTATACTTAGGCTACTAATTAAGTTTTTTTATTTCCGCGCGGACGGATAAGCGGGCAGCAGCTAGTGTTCAATAACTTTTCAAATGAAACATGTATAAGTAATTGTAACGCTTGAACATGGAATACGTAGTGGAGTTCGCGTCCTAAATTGTTTATTTTCTACTAAATTACATGTCAAGATTTAAACAAACCTATACTATTAAAAGATTTTATAATAGCATAGATTGAAAAGCTTGTAAAGGAAAAGATATTACTATCAAGCGGTCATCAGACTATACCTTAATTATTTTAAGAAATTAATAACTAGCGAGTGTTTATATATTTTTAATGAAATGTGGATAAATTAAGGTCAATCATTCCAGTTATAACATTACATCTTTCTATCAACCATCAACTTTTTTTACGCCAATGCCTAACACCCTGTTCATATTTAATATTCTTTTCATTTTGTAACCCATACCATTTAAACCTTCGCTTCCTTAATTCATTTAACAAGCGAAATTATAAATTGATTTTTTTTCCTTTAGAACTAAAAGCTAAACATTTTTTGTTAATAAAACATTATTAAAAAGTACACGGTGATCCGATGTCACAGAGGTCGGGGCTACCACGTGTCACCGTTTACATATTTGACTCGGTTTTATTAGAATAATGAAATTATTTGTAAAAGGCCGGGGTCGGTCGCGTGCCGAGCTCTGCCCTCGCTCGTCCGATGCCCATTACCTCATTAGATACCGCTGATACTAACCTTGGCAGGGGGTAATTTTAACTTTTTAATTTGATGACGTTGCGGTGTAATGCGTTGCGTTTTGTGAGGGTGTGATTTAACGACTGACAACCGTAACTGATAATAGGAGTATCAAATGTATAGATTGTTGGTAAATTATAAATATTCATGTAGAGTTCTTCTTTGTAGAAAGAATAAGAAGAAATCACACCTCATACTAATATTATAAATGTGAATATTTAGATGGATGCATGGATGTTTGTTGAATGGATCACGATGAAATTTGGCATACATATAGAACATAGTATGAAAGAACACATAGGCTTCTAATTATGTTTTTTTTTAATTCCGCGCGGACGGAGTAAGGGCGACAGCTAGTGTTCTATTAAGATACATGATATTAATTGAGACAACGTAGGAAAGCAAAGCTAACGAAAAACTATGATTTTAGTTTATTAGATTATACTGTGATGTTGTGGGCTACGTAGACAAATACTGATTTGATACATTCCCCGTAAGATCCAATGAATTGCTATTCTTTTCAGCGAGAGACCACGAGTTTACTTTTAAAATCTATGTGGTTATCAAAGGTAAAACAATAAGAGACAGCAAGGAAGCACAGACATAATCTACAGAAACAAAATCGAACTTACTCATCATTTGCAATTAATATTTTATAATTGAATATTCTTTATTTTTGTTTTCGCTAAGTGCACCTTTTAGCGTAAGACTTTTTTTTTAAAGAAAAAGCGGTTTAAATTACGACAAAATCAATTAGCAAGCACTGCCACGGAGGGGTAACAATCTGGCAAGAAGGGGGTGTATGGTGGCGGACTAATTAGCTAATGGATGTACCGTAACCCCCTCCCACCGGCCGGCGGCGCCAGTGACACCCCGCGATCGCCTCAAATGTATTCCAACACGCTCATTCGCTCGCCCTCTTCTCTGATTTCGTGTCCGTCTCATGATTATTTGTATTTATTCAAATATACGCATATACAGAAAGTATTGGTCATTGGTATGAACTAGTAAATAAGCTAAGAGCAAGAAACTTTTTATGTAGAAACTACTAAAACAAGCATGAAGTAATAATATTTAAAATAATTGCTGTTAGTTAAAGGCCCTTTAACGCCGAATGTAACTTTGGCTAGGAATAGGGTGTGCAATTTATGTAATAATAATTTCGACCAAGAATCCTGTACGAAACTTATTATAGTAAATCCACTTCGCTTTACAGGGGTTTAAGAGAAGGATTTATATATTATTTTGCTTACGAAATGTTTTGAAATTTTAATTGGATATTTATTAGATTTGAGTAACTGCAGGCCACTTGTTTTAGATTTTCTAGATTGTCTCGCTGTTAATGTCCGAGTTCGCGTTTGACCCGCTGACCCCAAATAAAACTTGATCTTTCCCGCTTACTGGACTATAACATTAAATTTGTTGTCCACCGGAGATCGTTATCTGTCGATCGTAAGAGATTGATAGTTGACGTAAACTCTACTGCCAGTGTTATCCAAGTTACTTTTGATATATATTTTATCTTACCAAAATTATAAATGCCAAAGTTTGGATGCTAGAAGGTATCTCCAAAACGGCTCAATGGACCTCGATTAAATTTGGCATAACAAACAAACAATGGAATTTTTCCTCTTTATAATATTACTACAGATGTACTACATTTTGAGATTCAGAGATTTTGATACGAAAAATATTTTTTAAACACGTGTGTAGTTAAAATAAAACGTACTTTAGCATGTTACTTTACAAGTTGTATGAGCGATAAAAAGTTTTTACAGCTTTTATGAAAGTTTAAAGCGCGAATGTTTTGGTTTACTAAAGATAACAAAAATTTAATTGTAAAAAAGCCGATGTATACATTTAAAAAGAACCTTAAATTTAATGTATTTGCCAATAAACTATTAAATTAAGTCATAGTTCAAGTTAAAAAGGAGTTTTTGAAAGTTACTTTTAGTTATTATGTAGATTTCCTCAAAATAATATCATATTGACGTACTATTAAATATTTTTTTATAGAGTTACTGACGTATATATAATGTTGTGGAATGTTAAACAAATATTCGTTGTTTTATAAAGTATATAATTATTATTGTTTATATACCAAAGTAAAATTAAGAAACTGGTACTTTGTATAAATGGATGGAGGTACATCATAATATAATCACATCCAACATGGCGTCGTAATGTAGGAATGCAAACGTAAAATTGTCGTGAAATTGATAAAATTTTATTCGCAAGCCATATACAGGATTTTATTACTTACTCGCGTCACGGAAGTGTTGGTAAAGTGGAAGAGAAATAAACAGTTCATATATAGTATGATATTTTAATGCAAACATAATTTGAAACAAAACATAAATAGACACGAAAGACCTAAATGTTTTCTTTATCTATCTATACTATTAATAAAATTGAAGTATTTGAAAAAATCATATATCACGAACATGATGTATTCGCGTTGCTGATAATCAAAATCCTTATCTTTTTAATTCTCATCTTTCTGTCCGCAAATCCTTCGTTCAGGGCAAATTTCGAAAGCACTGAACCAATTTTGACGTGACTTGGACTGAGAAATAACTGAAGTATACAGGTATAGTATATATTTTTTTCGTTAAAGAATTCATGTGCGGCTGCTAGTAAGATTATAATTTCCCTTAGTCTTATATCTCATGAGTCTCTTCTTGGAGATAAACCTATATTAATGTTTTATTTCTATGCTATTTCATATCAATATATTCGTGCTCATTCATTCACAAATATATTTTTTGTTCTTCATTATGTTGCCGTCAATAAGTCTTTAGTTTGTAACAATGTTGACGGCCTTGTCTGTTAAAGCTATTGTCGAACTGACAACATGCCTTACTTCCCGGTTTTGTTTCTGTTCCTCACTTTGAAAGCTTTAAAGCTTCTAGATAACTTTATGTTTTATTCATATTTCTAAATCTATAGTTATATATTAATTTGCTTATAATTTGTTTTAATCTTTTATTTATAGAAGTAGAATAAAATTTGATTTATTTCAATAAAAAAAAACTGGTTTTACTTAGCCATTTCAAATCATATTGTCGTATTCTAGTCACGAATAGAAGTTGAACATCGAAAATTGTTCCCGACGTTCGATCCGTCATTCTAATAGTTGTTGGCAATAAAAAACATATAACTTGTCATCCTACCAAATTGAATGGACTTGCCAGGGCAGACGTGGTTGCACGTATAAGCAATAATGTTCCTTCTGTTAATGTTGTTAGGTGAGAATTTCGCATATCACTTGTTGTACACCTCGTAAAACGGCATGGGGTTAAATGTTACAGTTAGGAAATGGAGGCAAATGTTATTAAAGGCTAGTATCGATATCGGATGACTTACGTGGGTTGTGATCATAATTCAAAGCTCAATAAGTACACTTATTTAAGGCATAATCAAAATTCTACAGTACTAATATTACAAATGCGAATGTTTGGATAGATGGATATATTGATGTTTGTTTGAAGGTATCTCCAGAACAGCTGAACGGATCTCGATGAAATTTGACATAAATGTAGAGCATAGTCTGGAAGAACACATATAATACTAATTAAGTAAATTAAGTTTTTTTTTAATTCTGCGCGAACAGAGTTGCGGGCCACAGTTAGTATTAATATAGTTGTGTAATTTTGATAATAAATAGAATGTTAAAATACTTTACTATTTTAAAGAAAAATGAAAGAATTATTGACATAGTAGTTTAAGAATAAAAAAATCTTCTTCTCAAGCGCGAATTGGACAGTTAAAATAAAATAGATGAGAGGCCATTGACTACTCATATAATGAATTCAGAAATAGCTATTCATAAACATAAATGTTTAAATATACGTCGATGTAAATATTAACAAATCCGTTTGAATTAATGAGATGACTCGCGGTAAAACATATTATAAATAAAAAAAAAACTAAATGTAAAATGTTTTTAATTTTAAAAACACAAAAGCTTACGTAAGAGCTTTGTTTATACGGATGTAAAACGTGAAAAGTTTATTTCTATTCATTTTATAGTAAAAACAATGAAATTGAAAGTTAACGTAAAAGCTCTAGTTTGAAACCATTAATTACAAATGTTTAATGTTATAATCAAAGTACTGAGAGTCAAAGTAAAAAAAAATCTACCTATACCTACCTACGAACAATAGCATTTCAGTTTAGACAAGCACTTACGTGATAAAATATTATTATTGTACTAGCCCGCGATACTTAAAAAACTTATTTAGTAGCCAATATGTTCCTTCAGACTATATTCTATATTTACGTCAAATTTCAGCGAGATCCATGCAGCCGTTTAGGAGATACCTTCAAACAAACAATCATCGATCCATCCATCCAACCGTTCGCATTTGTAATATTAGTAAAATTAGAGAATTAAAAAAGAAACGTGAAACATATAGTGATTGCAAAAAGTAAAACAAAAATGAATCATGTTTATGCGTAAATTAGTTGTTAACTAACATATCGAATGAAAAAGAACATAATTTTCTTGTTGCGTTACACGCGTAATAGATAGACTAATCACCGTTGATTGAATGCGTAATGTATTCAACGGCTGGTAAAAACAAAACGCCTTCGTGATATTTCCACTTGGTTTCACTGACACAATAGCGACCACGCATTCGTATTAACTTCTCTGTGAACAAATGTATAACTGAAGAAATATCCAAATGCCATATAGACGTTATGAATATAGAAATTTATAATATTAGTTATTCTTAATTAGAAATTCGTAATTTTATTTATGTATTCTCTATAGTTATTTAAGTCGTTACATTGTAAACTATTCTTTCATTGTAACCTTTTTCTAAGAAATAATTAGCACATCAAAAAACTGGGTTGCCATTTGCGTCATGATAAAAATGTCCAAAGTATAAACATATGTACGCGTGGAATTGTCGATGTTGCCAAGTTATATATTTAGGTTCGTTTCCCGAGCTTTCGTCCAATCACTGCGAAGGGCGGGCGGCGAGGGCGGTCTGGGAAAATTACGTCGATAAATGGGCGCGCACAATTTTCCCTATATTTAAATCTTAGGGTCGCAGGTACATGGATTACCAAGCAATCGATCGTGGTAGCTAAAAACAGTGAGCGTACTGCATTTTTCAGCGGCGGTAAGTAGCCGACCAGAGGTCAAATGTAACTACTATTGTTGACTAAGCAGTAACAGTAAGCACTGTCCGTGTACGATGGCCCTTAATCTGATAGACTGTCATATCACTGGTGTCGTTACAATTAATTAGGTTATAGCATACTAAACCGTAGCTTTTATATTTTTCAATAAGTGTAATGGTTGTTAAAGATTTCACGTTCTCTCTAAAACTATTTCACTAATCGTGGGTTTCCGAGAACAAAATCAATGTTTAACACATACGATATCTTTGTTTCGTCCAAGATCGTCGACTTATGGAAACTGAAACATCCTCATACACTATTTATAAAATGTAACTGTGAATTTCCAATGGCGTTACATTTGTATACAAAGATGATTGCTATCTCTGTTTTTTTCCATAGAATAGCTTAGGATTGCAACACTGTTACAGATTTTACGAAAGTAGAGATACACCGTAACATAATTCTTGAAATAATTATATATTACTAGCTGTCGCATACGACTTTATTCGCGCGGAATTAAAGTAAAAAGTTCTTTCGGACTATTTTCTATATCTATGCCAAATTTCAGCGAGATCCGTGCAGCTGTTCTGGAGATACCTTTATACAAACAAGTATCCATTAATTCACATATTAAAATTTATAATATTAGTAAGTTATTCGTATTTATCAAACGATCAAAATCGAAAAATTAAGTCAAAATATTAGTAAGTAGGATAAAACAGTCTCGTCTTTTATACGATACTTCTACATCAAAAATCATGTTTTTTTTTAATTCTAATAACACGTAGTAAAATATGATATTTAACTTTGAATAATGTTACTAGTTTATCTTAAACAGTTCATTATTCTGACGATTTACGTGTATTTGCTGTATAAAACAAATAGTCAAAGTCACTTCTTCTTACTGTTAACAAGCGAAGGATCTAGCACATGTTGTATGTTGTCTAAAATCATAAAATCCTATACTTGAACATATATACTTAATCATAACTTAAATATATTCATTAATTTTTACACGTAGCCTCATTATTTTCAATACACAATTTTGTTCATTTACTAATCTAGTCCATTCTTAATTTGAAAACATGCAACTTATTACAAACTAGCTGTCGCCCGCGACTCCGTCCGCGTAGATATATAAAAAAACTTAATTAGTATAGCCTATGTGTTCTTTCAGACTATGTTCTATACGTATGCCAAATTTAATCGAGATCACATCCATCTAAACATTAGTAAGTTAAATAAGCAGTTCCTCAAGGCATAAATTCGAAAAAAAATGAATAAATCGTATCCTATGTCCGTCTCCTGGCTCTGAGCTACCTCCTCACCAATTTTCAGGCATATCGGTAAATTCGTTCTTGAGTTATAAATAGTGTAACTAACACGACTTTCTTTTATATATAGATGATTCTTAATTTTCATTTTTCAGGACAAAAAATGTCACCGATGATAAATTAATAACTATCTTGATTTTATTCCTAGTTGGGAAATATGTGCTATATTATATATACATAGTTACAGTAATAACTTTATATATGATATTCATGCATTCATAAGATACAATTCCACATGTTTTATATGAGTTAGAAAAAAAACGACAGCAATAAATACTACGCTCTCGAGACCATTTCAAACGGTTGATAACATTTTAATTTCAAATTACGAATGTTATAAAAAAAATTGTATATTCCATAAACAAAAAGTTATAGATAAATAAGCCGCTTTTCAGTATGTATAGTGAGATAAATATATCTGGCCCGGTGAAAAAGTCGCTGTTATCAGGTTATATCAGAAAGTATGTAAAATTAGATATACAACAAAACATGATGTCTTTAATTTTAGATCTTGTGACCGTTTTTTTCATTACCAAGGGGCGCTAATAAGTCATTATAATTAAGTTTCATTTATGACCACCTGGTCAGATAAGTTTGTCGGTCTGTATGAATGACGACGAGATGGAATGCAGCGCACGCGCACGCGTCACACATACCCGAGAAATATTCGTGTCTACACTGGTACACACATTGACACAAAAAAAACAAGTTGTCTAACACACACAGCGGAGACATAACGTCTGCCACTGACACACATACGCACACTAATAATAATTTATTATAATGTATATTCACCAAGAGAATAACGTCACCAAATTATTTAGTCCAAAAATTATACATTAAAACTAGCAACCAGCTACGGCAACTCCCGGGTGGCAAATGTACGTGTGATTTCTTTTCTCTCATATAAGTACCCATCCCGTTGATGTCCTGCTTATTGAGTAGCAAAAATCTTTTAAACATGTCAGATTTTTGAATACAATTCTTTTAGAGATCATTTTTATATTACTGACGGTTTAGCCACTGTAAATCAATAATGGCAAAATTTAAGCGGGTTCAAAAATATGCTGTTTTATTTATGTTTATTAACATTTTGTTTTAATAAATATAGGTTATGCTACTCGATAATTATGGATCTTTTTAATGATAAAAATAGTTTTATTTATTATAGAAATTTAATTTCTATTTTAGAGACGTCAAAAGTTTTCATTTTGTTTTCAATACCTACTTATCATCTGGTAAACTGCGGTATTATATGATAGGGAAGAAGTGAATTATTTCCCATTAAGATACTTATTTTCCAGACATATGAAATGTCACGTTTTAAAACATTTACTGTATTCATGCAACTAATAGATAAAAGCAAGAAATGTATTAAATATTTCTATTGAAAACAAATTGCGTTTCATCTTGACTGTACAAGTTCTCTTGAATGGCGCTGCCGAGACCAGAGATTACTATTTGCCCGTTACTTGTCTCAATGAATGGTGCCTCTTAAATGCTTGAGAGCTTTAAACATTTACCATTGTCAAACCAAAATACACCTGATCCTGATTCAAATAAAGTCCATTATTGTATAAAGATATTTATACCAAAAAACGTACAGTTTGTTTATTACTGTGACCCCATGTCAAGAGGAAGTTCGGTGTGCGAGTATGCGAAGTTACGTTTTGAAATGTCGTTGCGGGAAACGAACCCGCGACGCCCACGCCGCTGCCGGAAATAACGTACAGATCATATCGTCTTTTAAACGCAAGCACGATTCGGTCATTAGACGAAATTGTGCATATTTGTACTTCTTGAAAAATGGAAGCTGTTCACTGATAACGTCTAGCGGTTAATGGTCGGTCTATAGTTATATTAACTACTCTAGTTGATTGTTAATAAAAAAATATTGATACATTTTTAATTCTGACCTAGATATTAAGGGGAAAATCTGTCTATTTTAAGGGTTGAATTCATGTTATCTGTATGAACAAAACAAATTCGTGTTGCGCACTTGTATAATATAATTGACAAATAAACTAAGCGCTGTTGCTAAGTATTAACATAATATTACTCAGCATTGGTAGCATTTTGCTAAGTAAAACAGATTCGTGATAGATGTTATAACGTAGAGATAATTTGCATCAAACATTTGTCGAGACAACATGACTGTTTTGTTATTTATAGAAAAAAACATGATAATAAATTGGCCATGCATCTGCATAATGCATATATGTAACTAAACTACGATTCGTACAGATAACATTGATTCACGGCCTCAGTTTTTTTTGTGATATTTTTTTATTCGCACCAGATGCACATAATTTCATCGTGTCTATGATATTAGGTATTGTAAAAAATATGCAGAAAAGATTATTCAATAAACTTGATAAACTGTTGTGACTTGAGAATTTTATTTTTGTAGTTTTAAATAAAAATTTATTTATAATGAAATCATTTTTTATACCAAAAATAATAATTTTGGTGAAATTCGTTTATTAATCCGCATGATACACTGAAGTGGCTTAACTAACGCCTCTGTATTTTTTTTATATTAGAAGATAAAGTTTATTTAAATTTACACTATACTGAATTCCGTTTAGTCCAGTACCTTTGAAACAATAGTCGTTCTCTGTGTCAAGCCTCGTGGCCACTTTGGCCGTCTCATTGACGTGTTTCGATAGCGAAATCACGACATCGGCTGTGACGTAATAACTGACTATTATTAATAGTTTACACAGTCTATAATGGTAGCAGATTGAACTGTATACATTTATAAATTACTTGTCAAACCTTGGCTCACAATGATCTGCCACTAAATATAGAATAGAGCACAGATATATAGAATACATAATGTACTTTATTAAATAAGACATTACCAATACTAAAGTGTGAATAAATAATGAATTTCATCACCACATAATTGCCTATTATTAGTTACCTACTGTAGACTAAAATCTAAACTCTAAAGTCTAGAAGTAAAGTTGAAAAGTCATAGGGTAGTGTTGCTAACTATGCGTCATAGAATTGAGACGTAACGAATTAACGTTTGCTACTTTAATGTATTGTTTGGTAAATACACAACTTGCTCTTCTAATAAACATGACGTTGAGATGGTCATGTTGCAATCGTCATTTCGGGACATCGACGTATATACGTGATTCGGCATTCATTTTATTCATTGTTATGAATACGGAATTACGAATTGTCATTCGTTTCAATATTTTCTCTATTTTTGTCTACCGGTCGTACTGGCATCAAGTTTCTTTTAAATAATGGATTCTAAAATAGGAATTTTTAACGAGTTTCGAAAATTATGGCTTATCCACAAGCTTTAACAGTTACTATTCCGATTTATGCCATGATAAAGTTAAACATGCTACGAAGTCATCAAAAATAACTGGTTACAGAAATTGTGCCTGATTCGATTTGAAATTCGAATGTCCGGCCGTTGTTAACATGGTCATGTGTTTATCAACTATCTTAAAGTCTGTGTCTTAATGTTAATTAATAAAAAAGAAAGGCACGGGAAAATTTATTTGCTTCTACCTATCGTGAAAAAGATCAACATAGTTAGGTCGATAGATTTGTATTGAAACCTAATAACATTTTTTTCATTACTTCTATATAATTATGAATTGCATATTTTTAGTAATATGTATTTTGCGCGTAACCATTTGTAGTCAAATGAAATTAATAACGTAGAAAAATAGCACTTTTCGATTTTTTTTTATATTTCACAAACTTTATTTATAAGAAGAAAACACTGGCCGGTAAAAATAAATAAAGCTCTCTTATGGACTTACCCAATGTAAAAAAAAATCTACAGGCCGGTATGTTTTATGAATGAACATAATCTTTAAGTTGTCTTGACAGAAAGTTTTTTTTATATTTCAAATATTTACTTTATAAAACCTGATAGTGTCATAACTTCGCAAAACGACTACATTGTGGGGGATTTCATTCATAACATGACTAACAGGTAGCTAATAGTGATTTTAAAAATAAAAAATAAAAATAAAAAGCTATTAGAATTAATTTAATATACATATTTAGAGTTCTAAATTAGCATGACACCACGATGATGTCACCGGCGAAGCTAACGGACAATCTACACATTATTAGATGCTATTAAATGATGATAAAATTATGTTATTGTTTCTATAACAGCATTAAGTTACAAACTTTTAGTTGTATTACAGCCGTGTTAAATAAGTAAGCAGAGAATTACAATCTTAAATTATATGAAATCAAAATCTACCTTGATTTTCCAAATGTCTTTATACTTACTAAAACTGGATTTTTGTCTATTATTCAATATCTTTGAACTGATATTAATATTTTTAATATAATGCAATGAGTATTCAATTAGATTGATTGCTGACTAAAATAAAAGAATTAAAAATTTAAAACTCCGGCTATTAAAGAGCGTACACCTTCCTTAAAGGCCGGCAACGCATCTGCGGTTCCTCTGGCGTTGCAGATGTCCATGGGCGTCGGATCAAATAATATTAGGCGATTCGTTGCTCGTTTGCCCCCTTCTCCTATAAAAAAAAAAAATCGGAAAATATATTTCTAAAATTTCGCCATTAGGTAACATTAACTGAGCTTTATGACCATAAATGTGGCTAACATCAACGTATCGTCCGTATATTGATATAACTGTCGGGGTCGCGGGAAAACGACACCGCCTACGCACTGCCGACGTCGAGGTACAGTCGCGCACACAAGTGGATATGTATATTTGTAATCTTACCATCAGTTTCCACTGCCGAAATGGTAGTACAAAAATATTGACCTCTCTCTTATTCTCTTTGAAATAACTGAGATAACAATATGTCAATATAAGTGTCGTAGGCGAAACCGACAGTTAAAGTGACAGTCTCATAAATGCAGTAAGAAATAAAATTCAAGAGCCTCTACATGAAGAATGCTTGACGATGTGACTTCGGAACCGAGTAACTTTTAAATATTGAAACAATATGTAACCTGGTAACAACACTTAACGTTTGGTCAGTTTATTTGAAATGTTGTTGTTTTTTTTTCCATTGACCTTTTCTTGTCGCTTATACATGACATCACCTGAAATGTAAGCGAAAATTAGAATACGAGTGTCCGGTTTAAATTACTTTTTTATTTTGTATTCATTGTATTATTCAGTTTGAACTGTTGATGGAACTTTGGTACGTGAATTTCGTATGTTATATGTTAATTTCGTTAACAAGGTTCGGTTACTATCGACTGTACTGTTTTGTATCCTTACTAATATTTTACACTTTATATTAAATCAAATTAACTTTACTATTACTTTAGTTAACATTTATAAGTTTTGTAATTACAGAATAATGCACCTTTTGGAGTTACAATAAAGTTCATATTGATTTTTTTCACAATACTACTTCTAAAACTTACACACTTAGCATTAGTACTTTTACCTGAGCGCTAAAGCATTCCTTATTAAGACCAGTCCAAATCCTTTTCGGTCACATTTAATGACGTACCAAGACGACATAGTCGTGTAGGGTTTGATGGATAGTAACTTGATGTGATCTCGTAACGTACGTATATCGTAAGTTAATAATTGCCCGGGGAAAATTGTAAGTCGTAAACTATTGATTAACTCATTATTCATTTAGACGGCCCCTTTCCAACAGTACGTCGAAAACGATAATTATATTTATTTGAAAATACAGCTCTTAAGTCCTAATTTAAATGGAAATACATACAATAAATAAGCAAATTAGGAATTTTTTGAGTAAGATTTTTTTTTTGGGATTTTGTAGAATTAACTGATGCTCTGTGTTTTACGTCTTCTAGCGAGTAAGGTATAATAGTAAGGCAAAGATTGACCGTATCTTCTTACTTACTTTCTCGTCATAAACCTGAATAAAAGATTGATGATTCGAAAATTTTAGATATCTTATTAGATATATGATTAAAAAGTTACTGAACAATATATTAAACGCTTATAACTTAAAAATTATAGGATATAACAAATAGTTGTTTTCTAAAAGTGTATACTTACATTATGTGAAACATAAAACAAACAATCAAATATTTATAACATCAACAATTAGCTAGATAAAATTTCTTATGTATTTTGTGTTTGATTGTTCATAACTTTCGATACAACCATTAACGTCTGTCTATGATTCAAACTCGCCTCTTAAATGAATGCGAATGGAGCGCATAACAGTAAATTGGTAGAAAAAGCCAATCAATAATGAAGATTTACTACTGGCCTGCGCAGGTGGCTAGATTGATTGGGAGATACGTAGCTATGTACAATCGAGCGCAATAGCCTATTCGAACGTTTTTTATTTTTCTCCGAACTGTACCTTTTATTACGATATACGTTGAGGCTTTAACAATGTTTACTCACTTACTATCATTTGTATCAATTATTTTCTACCAAATTGTTAATTGTTAACAAGTTGAAAGGGTTTTTTGTTTGCATTGAATTATCTTCACAACGTAATAATGTTTTTTATTTTGGTAAAATAGTTTTTTTTACGCAGGCAAAGTACGATAGATTAGTAAGATATTAAAGATGAAAAATAAGTAACAACATGATGATTGTGGTATAAAGTATTAGTTTACTTGTGTTTGAGACATTTTCAGGTATTTATTTTGTGGTTATATATTTATTCCGCGCAATAACAAAACTGGCAGTTTAAAAGTATCTTAAAGGTCGTTAAATGATTCAATTTTCGTAACAATCTTCGTGATTGCAACTGACAAGTTTAAAAGCATCGAATCATACATTATCCGTCAAACTGGCTTCGTATCTGTCAACTTAAGGGACACCATTCTTTAAGCATTTGAATTATCATGTATATGCGAACGGGGGCTCGCATTTAGAATTAGCATCGCAACTCCATGTTTTCTATCAGTCCGATCTAAATCGGCTTAACCCTACCCCTTCGTCGAATACGTGATACAGCAAATGCATTGCTTCATACACAATAACATTCAATATTACGTCCATTAAATTGTTGGAAATGCAGCAATGTATTCGGTGCAATAACAATTTTTCGGACCCATAACACTCCGGTGCTTGGTTCAACGTCCGATGCAGGTTTGGGCTCATTTGTCATCAGAAAGATAATAGTCAACATTCGTCGATTCGACAATGGGTTATATTTTTTTCTTCTTTTCTTTTACTTAAGATTCGGTAGATCGTTCTTAAAAAAAACAAAAATGTAATTCAATTGGATAATATAAATAAATTCTATAATAACGTAAGAATTAGTATATTATAGTTATACATAGTTATGAATTCGCTTCCATATTTTAATAGACACCAAGATAAAAGGCAGTATGAAAGTAAATCGGTAGAAAAATGTCGTTATGCTTACTGACCATCCTTTTTTGTATATATTTCTCACACTTAATCTACACTGAAGGACTGCAAAGTATCCTTTAGATGGCTGTGTGTGACAGTTAAAGTCCCTTATATAATTGATTTCGCATATTCGAGAATTGAAATCGATTCGAATTGTCAGATACCATACGCAATAATCGTATGTCATTGTTATGGGACATAAAAGTATAGTGACTGCTGTGGCTACCAGTGTTTAGAGGTAGTCGTAAAACAGCTGAATTTATCGATCTACCTCCGACAGCAATTTGTCGAAATTAGGCCGTTAAAATTCATATTTGCTTTTAATATCCCCACCGGTGGATGTGTTTCATTTTGATATTTTACTATCGGGAAACATTAATGACAATCACAAGGAAATTTAATCATTTCTTAACAAATGTCACAACATTTTTTTTAAATAGCAAAAGTTGGCAACCCATCAAGCGATTTCCTGAAATCGCCAAAATAGTTAAGTGACCGTTGCTTATAGATATCGGTATTTGCAGAAGCTTCGCCTTCCTTTAATTGGCAGAGAGAGGATAATTCTCCCTTCCTTTGCTTTTTCCTAGATAGAGAGAGAAAAGCACCATCTTTCTAGATTGCTTTAAATTACCTAGAATATACAACGTGTAGCCAAAAAAATTGTTAATTAATTTTGCTGTTATAGTATACGACAAAATTTTTAATTTAGTGATGAAATAATTTATGTATTAAAACTCTCACTATGTCTAACATTATGCGATGCAAGCAATTTGTCTCGCCCCGGGATCTAAACTGCTCGGACGCGGAAACACGATGTGATAAGACTCTATTTCGTGTTCTTGTATAATTAACTTAATTTCTTCCATCAAATGTATTTCGTAAATTAATTTGTGAAAGTAATTTTTACCTAACCATTCTTTTAAAAGCTCTCTGTATCTAAGCGTAGGTGACTGTGACAATTTAATTTTTAACTAGCAGTATCCCGAACTCTATCCGCGCAGTGTTAAAAAACTTATTTAGTAGCCTATGTATTCTTTAATTTAGCAAAGTCCGCTCAGCCGTTCTCGAGATATCTTCAAACAAACATCCATCTATACATCCATCCAAACATTCGTATTTATAAAGCGATATTGTGTAGGCGTAATGAAAACTATTTTAATTTAATTAATATTTTATTTAGTCAACAGTAGCCAAATGTTTTTTTTTTACAAAACGGAAACCACTTTTGTTAAGAATTGATAATTGCAATAATAATTAGGTAAAATCACGCGTGAGTTTATTTATGTATTTACAAAAAAATGTTATAAAACAAGACATTTACAATGTTGCTGAAGCGTTCCTGCATAAATGAATAACAATTAACTCACCAACCACCTGGCCTTACAAATATAAATATATATAATTTAAATCCTTATTTCCCTTGGACACACCATAACTTATAAAATACTAACTTTTAACTACGTTTTTCGTAAGTTTCTTTTACAAGAAAAACAAAGTATAGTTCCTACCGGATATTCCTTTTAGTTTTTTTTTATACTTACTCGGCAACAGCTACACAGAATGAAATTCGGCAAATATATATTTGGAAATTGCAGATAGACACGCTTTTTCCTGAAAACACGTATTGGAACTGAGGATTACAAAAGTATTTATAAATGAAAAGAATTATCGTAGTCCTAATTTTTTTTATATTATAAATTATGTGACAAGTATCTACTCGGTTTTTTCACTTAGTTTCGCGAAGCAGATGCGATCGCGGCAACAGCTAGTCTTCTACAAAATTATTCAAACCCTGTTAAGTGTTGTAACTAGTAATCCGGACGTCTTAGTTCTCTTGGTTTAGTTAAATCTACTTTAAGGTGTATTATAACGATGAATCCTTAGTAAGAGGAGAGAGTGGTTGCGATTTGCACTAAGACATATAAATTCCGTCGTCGCCACTTTCGCACGAACCTATAAACACTATAAACAGATCGGACGCGCCTTTATTCGTAATGCCTGTTTATTTGAATCTATTGTTTATTGCTATTAGGGTCAGCATTCGTTAGCAGTCGGCTAAACTAGAACAGAGTTTTTTTATTTTTTTTATTATTTTTTATCGGTCCATAAATATATTTTATATATTAAATTCCTACTTTGTTCACAGTCTCCTTATATTGTCATTTTGTTGAATTTTTAATCTTTAATAAAATATTTACATTGATAGACAAAATTTCAAATAATTTTGATACTTGTAGGAAAGAAGTAAATCTAAAATTTATTTTACTTGATGTAATTTAGAATTGACTATTTTTGTGTACTACTTATGTAAAGGTACTAAAAATAAACTCGACAATTATCTTTATTTTAAAAAAATATATTTTTATAGTATCATTTTACATTACGTACTTTAGAATATATTGAATACATTATTTTATGGCAGCGCTTGATATCGCTAATATAGAAAAAGGTTTAAATTAGATAAATATTAAATAGTTTGATAACATTCTAAAATTATTCAAACAATTATTTGAACCTAAACACGCTTATACATTTGTGCAACGTAAAGTTCGCAATAGCGCCATCTTAAATTCTTCCTAAAGCACGCAATTGCGGGCATAGATCTAAATCTTAGGAATAATTAATCGATCCGCGAAACCGCGAACCGGCCACATTCACTAAAATCGATTAGGTCAAGGGTCGCGTGAGACAAGGACAGCTATACTTCATTCTGTTGCGTTGCAAAATTCCATTCGAAATGGCGAAGCACGCCTCCTACGTAGGAAAGAGATAGAAACAACATCGGGGAAATGTTGCCAGTGTTAGAAGCAGATTACAAAATGTGTCCGTATGCGTACCGCTCAAAGTTGAATTTGAAAGAAAATCGATTCGGTCACGATTTCGCTCCGCAGTCCAAACGTTGGCGGTATTTTAACTTCATTGTTGCTATTCATTTATGTTATATGTTACCTAATGAAATAGTTACATAAAATATTTGCACAGCTGGTCTCTGTTATGATATACGAGAAAATAATCACTGCAGCGACGTGTTAGAAATTACATTTTGCGTCTTAAGATTGATAAGGAACTATACATACTATTATTGTTAAATAATGATGCGTTCCGGAACTATTAAGCTTATTGACCATTTCATAGGAATAAAAAGAAAGGTAGGAATAATTGTACCGTGAAAAGTTTTTATTTATTTATAGCTTTAATGAAATCAAATAGAAACAAAAAAAATAACAAATTGGATGGAACAATTTTGAATTAAAGGTACAAATTTATTTAGGTAAAATCCTCAAATTTAAATAAAAAATTGTCTATGGTATCTGAATTCTTCAATCATGACCGAAATGTCAAGCGTGGTGCCCTTGCGCGCCAACGTCGTGGGCACAGATAACGGGCACTTGTGGCTTGTAATCAGTCAAAATCAATAGAGGCCGGTTGTGGTCTAAACCGGACTGTTTGTATAAGATATACTTTGTGATAACAGTTTAGAAGATTATGAATATGACTATTTTAAATTGATTGTAAAAAGTTAAAAACTATAGTAATTTAGGTTAGGTTTATAAAAGAAATTTTTAACTTTTGTATGCATAAGGGTGGTAGAAACATACAGCTATATTTATTAAAAACAAAATCTAGAGGAGATTTGGATGTGTGCAGTTATGTTGCGGAGAAAGCTTATGGGAAAGGTATATGTACTTACATGCCAATGACGAAGGAGTATTTAAATATCATCTGAGTCTATTAAATTTTCAACATTTGGTTTCCAGCCTGTAAAAATAAAATACCAATAAATGAAATAAAAATAAATAAGTTCCCAGTCATACTACCGTTTGATCTTTAATTTATGAAATAGATGTGAATAAGCTAAGGAATGACGAAATAGTTTTCTACGAGACTGAAAGTCGTCTCGTTACGATTCTATCTGGAGTCGAGTTATCGATAAGAGAAAGGTCTGCGAGATGCAGCCGCTAGATACTACTGAAGTCTTGCTAACGTTATGCTAGGTTCACACGAGGGTAAAATAATAAGACAGTGCAGTAGGATAGTCCAGTACTGCTATTATTTGTGCTCACAAAGATGAGACAGAAGAGAAATATTTTGACAAGTACGCGTTTTAACTAATCATAGACTCATGCTAATGCGTATGGACTGCGCATTAACATGACTATTAGAGCAGTTTTTTCTATCTTTGTGTACAGTACTGTACCGTACTACCGTAATACTGCAACTACTGCATCACTGTTCAGCCCTCGTGTGAAACTAGTATTAGCTCCGCAAAACCTAGCGAATAAACTTAAATCTAACCGCACCTGTTCAAGAACGACGTTATTACACGTCCGGGATAATTATCTTAATATTTTCTGACGACGTACAATGTTAATATATAATAAAGATATTTTTATCTTAAACAAGACAAAAAGCTTAATTTAATTTAAACGGAGAACTATCATTGTTCGTTATAGAAAGACTTCATTAACTATCTCTGCCCATCGGTTTCTCTTTCATGAGTGATGCTCTTAAGGATTGCTCTCTCTTTGTTTCCTACTCTGTACGATTATTATTAAATCACAAAACTATTAATCCACCGTAGTAAAGTCCAAATAGTAAAGTTTTTATAGCGATAAAAGCATTTGTTACTTAGGTCTATTTATTTTTATATAAACTAAGTATTATCGTGATACGACCTGATAGCGATAAATATTACATTATATTTAAAAATAAATACATTCTATTTTTGTGACTTACCTTATTTTAGATAATAACACATAAATTTTTAACAAGATAATTAAACGTTGTCGTTAAAAATATTTAATAAAACTTAAAATATCTCAAAATTGTAGTAAAAAAATTATTCAATAAATTGTAAATATTGGCTTCTCTATTTACATATTATATCGAAGCTACCAAGACATACATTATCTAGTTTTGATTGTAATATAATTTGAAGTTATTTTTCCTTATAACGTCCTTCTATGTCTTGTCACAATAACGGTGTAAAACAGCGTTTCCACTGCTGAAAAGTGCAAATAATAATATATGTCACAAGCCTTATGCAGTGGGGTCAAAAATAAATTCACCATTGTTTTAAGATATTAAACTTACTTTCAGGACAAATTATTTTATAAAAGCAGAATTATTTCAAAAAGTGTAAAAACGGTTGCACAACAATTTGAAAATTTACAAATACCATAATTATATGATACGAAAATATAGGTCAGCAAACATAGGCGGGGCTCGCAAAAATTGTCTTCTTTCGTCTTTATCTGTATGAACGTTGGTACGTTGCAGAAATATTGATTAGATACTGTTGACAGATAATAACAGTGTAAATAAAAGATGCATATTTTTTACTGATAGCGTCTGTCGGTTACTTTTCGGTGACATGCATTCTTAAATAAAAATAATTGTATTTGATTTTTCTTTCGTCTTTGCCATTAGAGTCTACTGTTCCGATCAGCTTTACGGCCGTGTACGGCAGCTCTTACGTAATAAAGAACTTCTGTCTAATAAGATTACTACTTGACATCAACCAATCTGATCTTATTAGCACCCTATGTTCTTTAGATGTATTGGGAAAATGGACTGAAATAGATAAGCAATAGAAGCTAAAACGATTATTAATTCTTAGTGGTGCTAACGTCTGTTATATCTTTTAATATTATTTGCTTTTATTATTATGCAGTACATTGAAAATGACAAGGGTCCAACTGGCTTCATATAAAATTATACATGTTAATATCCTTTGATGGAGGATGACTGTTTGAATTTGCCGCTGTGGACTCCTGTCCGTCTAAATACTTTTTGGTTAAGATCTATGGGTTCCCCAAAATTAAGCTCTGATGTCATTGTTTACGCAACTTTAATACTTATGCTATTATTATCCAGAGATTTCTTTTGGTTGCCTGCATGGTTGTCGACGACGAGTGTGAAACAAGAAAGCCTTGTGGTAACATTTACTTGCAAGTAAACGGGTCTCGGGGCTCGTATCGTTGTGTATAAAGTGAAACTGCGTGCCGTTTGTCAATTGTAATTTCATTATCTAGCGGACACCTGCTCGGAATGTCTTTAAGCTGGGATACGCACGTAATGCAACTAGAACCTTTACTAATAATTTACTCATCGAGTATTAGAAAATATAGATAGATTTCTGTGGTAAAATTGAAATAGGACATGCCAGCTCTTGATAGGTTAAGTTCTACGATATTAGGTTTTACTTGTTTACGAGGTTAATATTATGTTTGAAGTTGGAGGTAGTACAATATATTTACACAACATTTAGATACCGTTCATTGAACTGTAATTATCGTTTCCTTATTAATACCGCTGTTCAAATACTATGTTTTTAAATTCTCTAACTCGTTTGATGGTAATATCAAATCATTAAATCCGCATGTGTAAATGTTCAAACTGGTTTTGATTTAATAATACGTTTTAAAATTAAACTAGAAAAACTTCAATATAACTAACATTACTACTGTAATTGACAATATTGGGGTAAAATTTACTGTTCAGTAAAGTTAAAAATCCAGTAAATTTTCTTTTTAGTTCTTCCCCAGGCAGTAATCAATTTTTTTTCGTGATATTTTCGTTTCTTCATCCCCAAAACAATATAACAAAGATAATATACTCGTTACTTTTTTCTTTTTAATTTAAATACGTTTATAATTTTTTCAACGACAAAAGTAATCATTGCCTGGTATAAAAAAATCCGTATGGTCATGAAATTCAAATTCAAATATTATGTTCATCGTAAATTTTCAGAAGTAAATAATTAAAGAATGGCTACAAATGATGCAGAATTTCGTATGTCAAGACGGGTTCATATACTTGTGATGTTGTGTCAAACTATCGGAACTGCTTGTACGATAAGTATACCAACGGGTGCCCTAGCTTCTGGTACAACAGGAAATATATTGTGCGCTGTCATATTATTTATTGTAATCGGAATACCGTTGCTGTACATGGAATCCATCGTCAGCCAATTCACAGCTAGAGACTGTATCTCAGTGTGGACGATCCGAAAATGTCTCTCCCACATTGGTTACGTGCAAGTGATTTGGCAAATTTTGTTTATCATCTACAATCACAACGCTGTCTCCTTCTTATTGCATTACTTCTTAATCAGCTTCGAGAAACCAATACCTTATTTCTTATGCGGATCCTGGTCCGATCAGGACTGTGACATATTACTTACCAACTACACCGTCAACGAAGATTGTATAAAGCGGAAATTCAGCTCAAGCTATTGTGATCAACTGCATACTACATATCCCGAATACCAGTATTGGAGATTTTATATATTAGAAGTGGATAATACTAGAAACTTTTTCATAGTGTGGCGTGTATGCCTCGCATCTGGATTTGTTTGTGCTATGACATTTTTAAGTTGCTTCAAGCGAATGGAATCTATAAAATGTTTTGTTCATTTCTTTGTTATTTATCCTATCTTCGCTTATATATTACTTCTTACTGGTTCGATGCTTCAAAAGGGAATAGTCGTTGAGTACGAAGATGTTTTGGACCTCGACTTTAACAATTTTAGTAAAAAATTTCGTCTGTCAAATATGATTCAGCAAGTTATCTTTACTTTAACCATCGGCTCTGGAATAACATTTAACTTCGCATCTGGTGTCAGCTTTCGATCGCCCTGCTACTCTAATGTTGTAATTTGTGTAGCAATCACTATAGGTTTTATTGTTCTTACAGTTTGTACGACAGCCATGATGTATTGTCCGTATGCTTATCATTACAGAATGAAACCGGAATTTTTAATTAGAGCACCAATGACATTATTATTTGAGAAGATTCCACGACTCATTCGCTATTACCGGAATAGTTCTCTATGGTTACCACTTATCTATAGTGCCAATGCTATTATAGGTCTTAATACAAATGTAATCGCTTTCTTTAACTTACTAGAAATGGTGAGAAGAAGAAATTCTAAAGTTGCTAAATATCCTGGATTAATTTGTTTGACCTGTATCGTTATATTATTTCTAATAACTATCCCGCTACAATCGAAATATGGTATTAATTTATTTTTATCACTTTGTAGAACTTATTTGAATCTTCTTTCTACATTTATAGCAGCTATAGAGTGTTTCGTTTTTGTATTAATGTACGGAATGCATCGATTCGGAGAGGATGTACATTTTATGTTAGGTGTTCAGCCATCGATTTTTATGAAAATAGGTTGGGTTGCCACAAGTATTATACTTTTGTATGCATTTTGCAATGAAATACATTATCGTTGGGATAGTAATAATATAGTGGACGTTACCGGACGTTACTTACTATTAGTGGCGATTGGTTACATCTTGTTTGGTATACTTTTGAAACTATTAATTGCTGTTTTAAGAAAAGATATTTGGTCTGTGATAAGAATCGATCCTAGTTGGGGTCCAGCGAGTGAGATTCTTCAACGCAGCCGAGGCATGTTTACAGCCCAAGCCATGACCAAAGAATACATGTATCGTCAGTATCACCTTCAAGCTGGCATAATAGCAAGGCAAAGAAAAGCGAATGTTCGAGACACTTCGATTTATGACAATAATTTTATTTTTGATTAAATCAATAAATAATTCTTTTATAAAATTGTGATTTCAATTCAAATTAAGAGTGTTTAATTTTAGTAAAATAGTAAAATACTATGAGCAACAAATTTTCTTAACTATCATAACGATATACGAACGGAATATAAATATGTTTCGATTCATTAGGAAAAACCCTCTTTATTTGCGGAAACTTATTAATTCATATTTGTTTTTCGATAAAAAAATCAACAGTATTTTTTTCTTTTTCCGCCTTATTTGGGATTTGTTAATGACTGTTACATGAATATACTATGTCTTTTAACCTTTATCGATATATTTATTTTAATAAACATAAAGCTTTCAGCATTAATATTATGAAAGTAAAAGTACAATTTTCGTATTTTTAATTTTTCACAATTTTTTTCTTCTAATTAGGGCATCAAGTTGCCAGTATTATGTTTTGTATAATGCTTTTTTTTAAATCACACGTGCTAATACAGTTATAATCAATAAGTGACGTCACAATACATCTATGGCATATTAAATACATTAACTAAAGATGTTGCGTAATCCGCTTAGACCCATGACTCATCATTAAAAATATTTAAAACACGTGTTCGAAAATTAACATTATACGTCGCGAAATAGATTTTTTGTGAGCTAGACAGAGACTCGCTTTTTGTCTAATGAGAATCATAAACATCGAGCTATGGACTTTTTAGATTTAATACTCAGCATTTGGGCTGATGTATTATTACTAATTATCAAGTCTACTGTAAAAAAAGAAAAATATGCATAAAAAGCATAATTTTCTTTTTCCACATTAGCTAACAATAAATCTATATACTTAGGAAATTGATTTATATTTTCTTTGATACTTTAAACTTTAATTAATAGAATTATATAGAATATTGGTGTCAACCACTAAAAAATTAACAAAATTAGTTGTTTGGCAAGTATCATCTAAATTATCATTCTCTCTGGGACTATAAAAAAGAAAGTTTACAATTTCCGAGAGCGACGCCTACGCTTGTCCAAAATTCATAAAGAAAATAGGTTTGTTTGAAAAAAAAGTGGCGCGCCAAGCAGTCTGGCCAGCGCCGTACAGTCGCAACATTAGCCACGGAACGCATCCGACACGTTCATTTTGCAATACATGCAATAACTCTTTTGTAAGCCAACACCCACTAGAATGTTAATAAGATACCGCAATGGATGCGCAAATCTTTTCCGACACCGCACTCACACCAGAAACTCGTTAAAGATTCGCGGTCGCATATTAATTAAAGTAATTTATAAGTTAAGACAACATTTTCGATTTGAAAAAGAATTACCGTAAACGATTTGATGTTTGAGTTTGTTTCGTAATTTTATAACGAGAAATGTATTTAGCGCGACTCAGACGATGCTTGTGGGCGTCGCGGAAGTGTGTGTTTCCTTTCCTAATTTAACCATATTTTAAGACGTAATTCATGTTAGAAAGTCTACATTGCTTTGATACACACCAATTAAAGGTATTGTGATAATGCATTGGTATTTAATTTTTATTGAGGACTAAATGACATCATCGCAAATCTATATTAAATACCTAAAACCTTATTGACTTACATGTACTTTCAGTATCTTCTATCAAGACGAAGGTAATTTTAGAATAGAAGAAATATAAAAGTTAAAATGAAGTAGATAAGCTAGTGAACATTATTATAAAGTCACTTATTAAGATTTAAAATGATTGGCAAAATGTTTTAATATAGATAAAGCTTGTGTTATTAATATACCGAGTTTAGTGAGACGAGTGCAAATCCAGTTCGTGTAGCATTGCGTCATCATACATTAGAATGTTTGAACCAACCGTCAAGAGCTACTGGCCGGTCGCGTCCACGTCTCCGCGTGAATTCCAACTTTTGTCACGACTGTACCATGCCTAGGGCTGTCAACTGTCAATTAAACAGGCCCGAAAGAAAAAGGCTAGTGACGTGTCGACAACGAAAAAACAATGTCCAGTACATAAAATATGTTCACCCTTGATTCTTAGCAGACGCAAACAAAACTATTACATTAACCATTCTGTGACGATCATCAATGTCAAAACGTACACTGAAAATGTACTGTACCAACTTGGATAAGAGTTACGTGCGAAAAGGTGACAACCCTAAAACATCCTTAACCTTTTAACCTCCCTAAAACAACTAAACATACATACCTATATATAACAGATAAATCGCCTCAGTAAAACCCAAAAGCGACAATGCATGCTAATATAAGTGACTAGACGTATCGAAAATTTAAGTTGCTTAAACCTTATCTTGTCATTTGTTAAGAACGTATTTGGAACAAAGTGACAGGTAGTAAAGCTATAGCTATTTTAGTGACCAAAGACAACGGTATTTCGTCGTGTATGGGTTTTATAAAAAAGCCACGCCGTCTAGTTGTCTTTATAAATTCTTCTATACGTGTGGTCACTGAATTCCTTCTAAAACCCTCGCAAATACAAAATGTATAAGTTACACTAAGCTAGTATTATTAGTTATTGTTTCTATATAATAATATATATGTATTAATAGAAATACTTGAAAGGAACGTTTATTTTATAAGAATTTTGCAAAATGGAAGCAAGCCTTCAAAATTAAAATCCTGTATTGTGTTAACAATGCCCTCTCCTTTTTTTATATAAAAGAATGAGTAAGAAATGACAGTAAGCTGTTATTGCATGACAGGTTATTTCCGCAGTGGAAACTCACGGTATATATCTCGCTATTAGAAAATCGTTAGAAGTCTAATAGAAATAAATTTTCTCGTGTAAGCGAGTCGCAGGTGTTCAGTTGTTACTGTGTATTGAAAAGTTATTTCATAATTTTTATGTGCGTACCGATTACATCAATATGTCTAATTAATCTAGTCATTACGTGCATTAGATGCAAGAGATAAAAAGATTATTAAGTGTCCTTACACGATAGTTTAAAGTGTTTTATATCTTACTAATATAATAAATGTGAATGTTTAGATGGATTAATGTTCGTTTGAAGGTATCTCCAGAACGCCTCAAATGATATTGATGGCATATGTACACGTAGAACATAGTCTGGAAGAAAACAGTTATTAAGTTTTTTAATAAAGCGCGAACGTAGTCGTGGGTGACAGCTATTTTACAACAAAAAGGTGGTACTGTACTTTCTCAAGAAAAACATGTAAAATATCATAATTAATAAACCCATGTAATAATTTGCTTCAAATTCCTTAACCATAGTCTTCAAGCAATAGTTCTTACTGATGTAAAATAAAAAAAACCGTCCAAATTCCGTTACAAGACCATAGACAAAATACTATCGTATCTCGGGACAACACTTTAAATTGCACAACGCGCATCTCTCGACTAACATCACTATCAGGACTGTAAATTATGTTACTCGGACCTTCTAAAATAAGTGTTGAATGGGACTACGATTGCTTTATCGACGTAAGCACTTCGACATTCAAATCAGACATGTCGACTCTTAAATGTTTAACGTAGCTTCTGTGAGTTTCCACTGCTGAAACACCTGTACAAAAACCTCTCAATTATCAAGGAAAATAAGTGCTTTGGGAAACCCACAAACACAGTATTGAGTAGTTATAGATCTAAATTGTATTTTAACCTAGTAACTGTCTTATTACCACTAATAAATACTTTAAAATTAAAAATACATTGACACTTTTGTTATAATTATCTTATCTCATAGCCTTTCTTAGTATTTCAATTATAATTTTATTGTTTCGTCAAAGGATTCACCTGCATAATCAATACACATAATGATCAATGTGTATTAAACCGATACAATAAGCACACGATGACTCTTTTACGTTATTGATAATGACATATAAATTCGTGTTCGCGTCATATCTAACCTCAATCCTGAAAAAATTAAACTTACTTATTGCTGACGCGTCTCAAATCTATACGAGTATGTCTGATAGCCACACTCAAAACTAAGGGTTACTTAAACATCGCTTAGTATACATTTCTTATACTATATCATAAATTATCTCCTTAGTGACCGTTCAAAGACTTTGTGCGCATCACTAAAGGTTCTAAGTCTTTATATCGCTATCTGATACTTTAAAGACGTTATTATATACATTTTCGATTTACAGTATGAATTATCAATATTTTTTTTAATTTATAAATAATGTCAACAAATGATGATAAGACACGTAGGATATTCTATCTGATGCCTACTCGGCAGATCGCTTTCGTTTAGTTAAACGCAGGTGGTCCCCCGCCCGGGTACTCCTTTCCCCCTAGCTCAGGTCGATCGCGATGGCAACTAACGGTGCGTTTTGTTCGAACAAAGTCAACCCATACATTGTCATAAAACTGCGCACGATCGGTTAACTCAATGTGACGTTTTTTTATACAACTTTGTATATAAAGTCTGGCAAATATTGAAATTTAGTATGATAAGTATCGTCTCGCGACAAAAGTCAACATTGAGTGTTTATAAGAATTAAAGGTTTGTAAATCAAAATTTTGCGTTAAAATATTACTATGGTAACTATTGAAAACAAGTTTATTAAAAATTGTTTACACACATCCTCGTGAACTTTAATTTTTTTAACTTCAACGAATAACATACAAACTATTTAAAGAATGTGAATCCAGTCTCTAAAATGTCATACAGTTTAATTCGTAGCATAACTAACACTAAAAGAATCGCTACACTTACGTAGAAATTAATCACAATTGTAGAACACAAAAGCTGCTGAATTCAAAAATATTCGGAGAGATCCTTAACCCCTGTAAAAGATTATTAGTTTATAAGAAAGGCTGAGAAAAGTATTTTTGTTGCAATACCAAACAGCCCTACTGTAACCTTAATTTGTAATTACTATGGCCACAGTTATTACCGTCCATACCAATTTAATAGACTCACAAACCTCCTATACCTAATAATTGCTATCAACCATAAAAAATCTATAAAATTCGTAAACGCTAGCGTACTAAGGTACGTAAGGCTAAGGAACATCGAGAGTACAGGTTTAAAATATCTATGTAAAGTTGTGGGACAACATTTTCAAGACCCGTGTCGACCGATAAGTCGTTTGAATGTGTCAATAAAAGATAACTAACGCAAATAATAAAATCACTAAGTCGGGGACACGTAAGTACGTTGCCGAAGAGGTTACTTATAAATAAATTATTTCGCTGTTAAAATAAGGGCGATACATTAAATGCATTATTGCATTCTAAAACACTAGACAACAAGGAATATGAAATAATTTTCTAAATTGAACTGAAAACACTCCATTTAACCAGAACACATATATACAGAACACAGTATTATTTTATCACTTTCAAGAGGATATAAAAGTCTAAGCTTCCTAAGCTAAGAAAAGTTTCGAGAGATGATGATTAATTTCTTGAATATCTGAGAATATTTAAATCTCTTAAAAAATGATTTATCGAATTCCAAATCGCATTAATTGGCGACATCCCGTTTGCAATATACATACTAAATACAAAATTGTAGTTGGTTATTTTGTTTGTAATATTTACATATATAATTGCAATTGCGTAATGTAAAATTTTGCACGGTCGTTAAAAAGTAATAGTGGCGTAACAAATCGACTAAACTCTTGTCAAATGTCTTTATTAAGAGTCGCTTCTTGCACGTATCACCGGCGACGATGTGCTGACGGCAAAAACTACTACTGAACACATCCAGTAGTAATACATTCCGCTCCATTCCACATCTGGTCGCGCGTCACACGCTCGCTTAGACCGTGACCCAAGTCACAAGACATACCGATTACTAATTATATCATATAAACAAAAAAATATATCAAACATTATTTTACTAGTTCAAAAGATGCCAAATGGAATGTAAAAAATAAAAAATCTAAATTAAAGCATTTTTAATTGATCACGGCACACAATGTGACGTAAATTAAAAGCTTAAATTATCGTAAAAAATTGTCGAAAGAATTGCAAAAACTAGCGGGTGTACTTGCAAATTAGTTCCATTACTATTAGCGGAATCAGTTTGAGTATTAATTCGTGGGGACACCTTCATCCATCAATTCTTAATTATGGTTATGTAGAGAGTAACGTAAATGACAGAGTCGAATACTGTGTACATACATGTTTGAAAGGTACCGTCGAATTGGGAATAATCAGATGAATATGGACTAGGCGAGAAATGTGGTGCTGACTGCATAAGCTTCAATAAAATACTCTTCTTATAGTAGTCTGGCAAAAAAATCCGCTCATAGTTTTAGACATGAATCGCAGGCGTGGTATGTGCGGAGTAAGCACCGCCGCAGGGTAGAAAGCCACCGCTCGCCGCGAGACGCGCCGCAAACGGGCCACGGGCCCTATAAACGACATTTTGTTGCATTATGATGATAAATGCTCGGAAAAGGTGAATCGGTCACTTATCTCAATTCTTAACTCTATTCTAAAGTGCACGCGGTTCAGTCAAATATAATTTCTAAAACTAGGATACTTACACTAAATCTAGGAGAGTAAAGACGCGTTCGTAAACAACTCTGTAGTCTTTTCTACATCCATATCTAAGCATAAATACTAACCAACGCTTTAGTATGTTAGCAATCTGGTCGATACAAGTTCGCATTTTATTTGACCAAATTCTTACGAGTGCCCTTTATAACCTAACAATGTCAATACAATATGGCCCTACTTTATGCACATTACAATGGTATAATATAAAAAAATACACGGACATAATGACTGTAATACGTTAATTTTCATAAAAGCAGTTTCGACCGTATTTAAATACGGCTGCAATACACTTAATTACTTAACGAGCTTTATAATTTCATATTGACTTAACAAAATTAAAAACACCGACGGAAATGCTCATTCATAAATACTATAGCGTTTATTTATAACACAAACAAACAATAATAATATTGCAGTCCCTTTAAACAACTTTGTATACTTATATATCCAATGTGGCAATTGTTTTACGTCGTTTTCTTTAAATGATTGGATCTTGGCCTATTGGGAATAATACTGGTATCTGATGTAACAAAAACAGTAAAATGGCAATCTCGTATGTATGTAGCATCTGTGCAAAGTTTAACTTTTAATTTTAAACAGCATATTTGGTTCTACAATATTGATTAATAGATAATTTTTAGGCAAACTGTTCATTGGCTGAGAGCATTCATAAAGGCATCTTGATCAGTCTGTATATTATTTACATTTTGTAAATCTTGAAGCGAAATGCATGTCCAATTCGAATTATCGATCAAACTGAAGAAGTCTCGTCAGCGTAAAGTTAACGTGAAATTGTAGTTTTTTTTTCGAAAAAAAAAACGAGTCAAAGTGTCGTCAACGAAGTAACGTAGAGCTTTCCATTGAATGGAAAAATGCATCGTGAAGCCGGTTTCTACATACCTTCCGGATTCCCAACCTGTTACTCTAGGTCGCAGCGGCCGTCTCGCTCGCACCGCACCGCCATGAAGATTGCAAGATCGATTTGGGGTCGCGACGCCCTAACCTAGATTTGCGGTACTCAACAGAATTTGTTGTATAGCCAGAAATAATTTGAAAGTATTTTAGAATTGTTTACGATATATTATAGTGCAATTTAGGCGTGTGATTTGGGTTTCTTCATTGGAAGAATCCTGACGTAAAACAAAGGAAGATTCTTAAGATCTTACATGATTTTTTTCTACTATAAAACGGTGACCTAAGTGTATTAGTCACTCTACATGCTTTTGCTACAGGCTGAAAAAAGTAGGCTAAAAGCAATCTCGCTAATATTACAAACGTGAAAGTTTGGATGTATGGATACATGGATGTTTGTTGAATGATATCTTCAGAATGGTTCAACAATCCTCGCTGAAATTTGGCACAGTTTTAGAAAACAATCTGGAAGAAGACATATGCTCCTAGTTTTATTTTTATCTACCGCGTGGAGGGTGTCGCGGGCGACAGTTCATACTTCATAAATTGAAAAACATGTGACATCAAATTGTGTTAGAAAATAGCAGAAAAAGCTTAACCTATCCATTCGCTATAGCATCATGATACTTTATCTCTTACATTTCTAAATGTATGGTAATCGTTCTATTTCAAGTAAATTAAAGCACCATAAAGTAATTACGGATTTTTATACTATTACAATTGGCCCATTAGTCATTAATTAATCATAAAACAAAATTAAATTCAAGCTGATTGTATAAGATGTTTTAAACGCTCGTATTGTGAGGCCGCTAATAAGTTGACGGACGTCTTGTCTTGTGTGACTCATCCACTGAACACGGCCGCGGTCGTCCGCTATACATACGTGCAGAAATTCGGGTTAAGCTACAACTTAATATCAACTTAACTTATGCTTAAATTAAAACATTATTTAACAAAGAATCCGTACTTTTGTATAAAATGTGAATTTTTGATTTATAAGTAGAGTGAACTCAAATGAAATGAAAATGGTCCGGAAAGCTAGTTTTTCAAGTTTACAGAAGTTTTAGACGCTTTTGATATTAATGAACGATTGAAAGTGATTATTAAAATTACTTACCGTGGATTTCCGAGACCAAAATCTCCCTTTAATACATATTGTTGCCTCTGTTTTGTCAAAGATAGTGACAGGGATGACGATATGTTTTATACAGAGATTTTGGTCTCGGAAAACAACGGTTAGTCCTGGCGGCGATAGTTACCGCACTGAAATGTGTACATTGATATATTAATAGGAACTAATGTTTTTAGCCATAGGATTTATGTAATATTTTCTATAAATGTCCAACAAGAACGATGTATACAAAATAATAATGTAACGGGTTTAAATGTTTGAAATACTCAGTTAAGTTTGTTAATGTTAATTTTCAACTTTTCAAATCCTTATCTGTACCTAATATTAAATCGATAAAAGCATATGCTGTTTTTTTAATCTCACAGCTCGGGTAAAGGAAATGGCGCAACGCGCGACCTACAAATGTTTGCGTTTGCTTTTTTGCTCTACCACCGATGGATTTGTCGCCCACCTGACCACTAAAAGTTGTAATCACAAATGTATTCGACATATTGGTACAAGATTATTTATAGAAAATCATGTAATGGCATCTTAATGAGAATTTTATTAATATACTTTAAAATGTAACTTTCGAGCTACACAAAATACTTGTGAATAAAAAGAAATTTAATTTATCACAAGAGAATATATATATATTTTTTTAAGTATAATTCGTAATCTAAACCTCTAATGTCAACGTTCGAGTTCAACATAGTTCCATATATTACATGGATTTATGTTTCTCGGTTTAAGAAGTGACAAACATCTCAAATTACAACGACATTGGTGTAAAAATAAATTAACACAAATGTGCATTTTTTATCTTTATATTCTGCATATTATTACAGAATTAACATTGAATCAAGTTGTTCGAGTAGACAGATACAGTAATTTATAAGCCCTACTTATCAAATATACAAATATTTAAGTTTTAGATTTAATTTTTCACTTAACTTTTACATTAAATTCGAACAATCTAAAATTTTTTTTCAACTATTATATATTCAATCATCTGTCAGCTAATTAAGTTGTACATTTTACTAATATGTATGAATGGAAAGAACAAATAGGCTACTTATTAAATTTGTTTTTAATTTAGCGCGGAAAGAGTCGCGGGCGACAGCTAGTATATTTATAGGACTACATATCGAAGTCAAGCTATCACAGATTACTATTTTCTATACTTTTCTATATACAAAGAGACAGACGCCATATATTATAGCAGATATGCATTGTTTTCGAACATCTTCCGGCTCATTATTATTATTAATTAATGTTCAAAACAACTCTCGGTGACAATAATTTTACGATTAAATTAATTTATAACATTAAGAGTTCCATTTCATCATTACTTCGGTCCATTTTTCCTTGTAACGTATCCGTATTGACAATATTTAATACCCGTGCGTGATAACCTCTTGCACCACACTTAAACGTTGGCAATATTCATAGGTAAAAATATTTACATGTTCATTAAATGAGTAACACGGTCATAAGAACAAATATACAACGTTGCTTGAGTCCACAGCTCGGTAAGTGGGTAGATAGTCTAAGTAAGCGCGATATTTTCAGTTTGCTTATTGATACGTGACGATAAGTATACGACATACTTACGCATTTACTATATACAGCTAAATCTTTGTTTGGTCATGCTGATACGTGTTCGCGGATTCTTGCATTATCAATGAACTCAAATATGTTAGGTATGTACTCGAAATGCATACAACAACTATTGTAAGTGCTTATTGATTTCATTTTGATAATGTAATTTATATTGTAAAAATGTGTTTCAAATATATTGAATTTCAATAATTGTTAATCATAATATTGGTACAGGGTGAGCTCGGAAATTAAATAATGAAATATTAAACACAAAAATAAAAATGTCATATTTTTTAACACCCCAATACTTAAAACACTTATAAAATCGAAGCCACGTGAAGTCAACCTCCACAAATAACATACGTACCTACATATATACAGACATAATCGATCACGTATTGAGCTCGATCATTGTATTCGTCAGTTGGACCGTGAATCCTGTCACTGTCTCCCCCCTGTGTCCCCTCGCGTACCATCCCCCCCTTTATATGTATCTCATTTACGTTTGCGCTTACGCAACAGAGTAAAGTCAGTGAAGTGTGCAATGCTAATTGATACAGAGGGTGCACAAAAGGATCGAACATTATACTTACGTTGAACTAATTTCGGCACTGTTACAATGGAAATCAATATTTGATCCTTGAGATCGATCCAAAGGTTATTTTTATTTACTTTGCATTATACGGAGTACAAAAAAAACAACAAAATCGTTTAAATATGTACGAAATGGATTATAAATGTTAATAAATATATCATGGATCGTTTAATAGACACTTATTCTGTTTCAAATGTGTAATAAAGAAAGTTCTTAGCTAAGTACCATCACTTTATTCCTACTTGTATTTTTCGTTCACATTTTTCACTTTTATTAATTCCCTTTGTCCGATCATCGCATACATTAACCGCTACTATTAAAAAGCATTCATGGTATCAAATCAGAAATAGGCAAATGAACAATGGACGTTGTCACAGTGAACGCGGCTCAAATGATGCGTTTAATATTATTTTACGCGGCAACCCGCCGGGTAATCTATTCCCATTTTATTTTACAATACACTAATTATTCTATATATCAGTCTCGTTTATCCGGTAATAAAAAATACAGTACAAAAAAAAATTACTTATAATTTCAGATACAAAGAAATAAGATGACTAAAAAGAGTATACGTCATCTAGCGGTACTTTAAGTTATATAATGAGTATATAATAAATATATATGAAGATGGCCATATAGAGCAACTCGTCTTCTTTTTACATAATCACTAAAGATTAAAAATTAAATGATTTTTAGACGAAAACTTTGTTTAAAAATCTTTTGGTAGCCATTTCCCACGCATGACACGGCGGACGATCAACAACAATGGTACCTCCATACGTTATGCACCGTGTAAATTATTTCGATATACCTAATATCTCCGATATTCATGCTTTCATGCAGCACGGCGCCTAATGGACTGTATATCAACCGTAAAATGAGATCGTGAACAGGAAAACATATAGATTAGAGGTCAATCGAAGCTTTTTAACTTAATAATTTCAAACACTTACTGACTCTTGCTTCCGATACCAAAATCTCTGTATATATCGTGATCCCTGTGACAAAAAAGTGGTTACAATATGTTTTAAACGAGGTTTTGATCTCAGAAAACCACGGTAAGTCATTTATGTATTACTTAAATTTGAAAATAATTATCAATGCCAAATAGAGTTGTGATCCTCACCTCTCTGATATTTTTGGTCAAAATTTTTATTGTTTATTTTAACAATATTATGAAAGGTTGCAGTTCAGTTAATTATATTAATTTAACGTTTTAGGCATTCTTATCGTAAGTACTAAACGTTCCGTAAAGCATGTGATCTCTGTGTATAGAGTAATTTGTGTTTATTAGAAGTAAAACTAACATATTATTATTTGACCCATCAAATTGATAGCATGTCACATAATATACAAATAGTTTATATATGTTGTTGCTACGTGACAATGTCATCGTTGCATGCGGCATACAAATTAGTTACCACATTTACCGGCATAATACGTTCGGGTTGACGCACGCAATTTTTAATTCCATGGATTAAGGTATATAGTTTTAGAACGTACAAATTTGATATGTATTTTAAAAGTTTGTAGGATACGTTATGGTTATTATTATTCGGTTGGTGTACGACTGTCAGTTCTCTACAAGTCATGCATTGAATATTTTCTAAGGATTAAGTTCATGCAAATATTTTCGTTAGTACCTATTTTATTTTACATAGTAGTACTATGATATCAAAGTAGGATGAACATTTCTTAAGATAAATATATTTTTTTCTATATCACAAGGTCGCAAACGAGCGAGCGGCCACCTGGAATCGCTGAAATAGCGAAGTGACCGTTGCCCATAGACATACGCAATTGCATATGCGTTGCCTACCTTTAAACGACGGAGGAGAAGAGGATGCACAGAAAGAAAATATTTTCCCTTTCCATGCATCCTTTCATCCGAAAAGTCCACCTCCACTTCCCATCCTTTCCTTATAAGAAAAAGGGTGGGAAGGGAAAGAGGACTAATTTTGGCCTCCGGGACGCACACTCATCAGAAGAAACGCGGAATTGCTTCCACTTCACACCTGTCTTCTGTGTGGTCGTGGTATTTCACCGGGCGAGCCGGGCCGATTCGTGCGAAGATGTTAAAGCGGGCTCTACCACTGTTAAAATATACAGAAAGAGTTCATCTTTCAGTACACCGCGTGAAATGCAGACTAAATTTACGTTTTGTGACGATCAAATTGGTTTTAACTTAGCATTTGGCTTACAGGGTTGATTTAATTTATAATGATTATCATAATCTGTTTATATGTTTATTTAGTAGTAATATGTAATGGTTAATATATGACCAGATTTATATATGTTACATGTTATATTTTTACCTATCTTTATCCTATCTCTACTTTCTTAGATATTAAATTTAAATATGCTTAATCGTTGAGACTTTTGTTTACAATGTTATTAAAAAGTTTAACAAGTTTCTGTCATGAACGCTACT